>NC_063063.1:4257941-4502941 GCF_018812025.1 Megalobrama amblycephala | reverse complement strand
ATGAATGTGTACTAGAGCTGCACAATTAATCGTTAAACGAATTGTGATCTCGATTCAAACACCCACGCAATCTAATTCCTAAATGACAATGATTCACTGTCTGTTAAAGGGTTAGTTCACCAAAAAATTAAAATTCTGTCATTAATTTCTCACCCTCATGTCGTTTCCACACCCATAAGACCGTTCATCTTCAGAACACAAATTAAGATATTTTTGATGAAATCTGAGAGGTTATATGACTCGTCCATAGACAGCAATATAATCAATAATCAGTATAATCACTTTCGAGGTCCAGAAAGCTACTAAAGACATCATTAAAACAGTCAATGTGAATGCAGTGGTTCAACCTTAACCCAATTAACATTCTTTTTAAGCACACTTAAGTAGTCTTTTATTTCATGTCAAATTTGAAGTACACTACAAGTGCACATTTAATACAATTAAGCACACTTCTTTTTAACAAGAAGAGTACAATATTACTTTTCTTCTTAATATCTGTATTTTGGTCAGGCATGGGCTCAGACTAGCGCTGCTGGAGACGGCAGGATAAATGGAGACCCCTCCGTTTGGAAGAGAAACTTCCGTAGCGCTCTTCGTGCTAAAGGCTTCAGGATGATATTTGATAACAAGAACGATGCGGCTAATCCGCATAAAGTGTATCAGTTTCCATCTGAAGGTCTTTCTGCAGGTAAGAAACATTACATGTCGTTAAGAAGATTGCTCATTGAACTATTATAAACCTAGTATTTGTTTTTTTTATCCTCACCACCTTCAGGATCGGAAGGATCTCAGGAGACTGATGTGAGTTTCACATGTATTCTGTGCTTGTCTGGTTTTATAAAAAGCACATTCAAATAGACAACCTGTGGCATCAGAAAAAACATACACAAACTGATTTGGGAAATTTGTTTTCCATTTTTAGTTATCTCCAGAACTATATGTGGAGGAGGAAAACGTGTTCTCTAGTAAGTATTTTTTTATACAGAGCCATGCATTTATTATATATTACTGAGGCCTTTAATCATGATGACATTATGTTTTACTTTTATATCTCCTTTGTTCTACTCTGAATCTTTTCTTTCTTAGCAAACCCACCCCAAGGTTTAGAGGGACAATTCACTGGACTAAACCTGCAGGAAAGTCCCCCACAAGGTAGAATGTATTTTCATTGTATTGTACATTCATAGAATGTACACCAACAATACACCTAAATCTACCCATCATAGAAAACTGCACATTTTTACTTTCTCAAAAAAAAAAAACTCATTCTGTATGATTTATAAGCCTTTTGAAAAATGGGGACATGGGGTAATGTCCTCAGTCACCCTCTCCTTATACAAATTTGTGTCCTGATATGTCACAAAAACGTGCGCACACACACACACACACACACACACACACACACACACACACACACACACACACACACACACACACAGTATTATTATTGTTAATATTGTTAAAGGGATAGTTCACCCAAAAATTTAAATTTGATGTTTATCTGCTTACCCCCAGCGCATCCAAGATGTAGGTGTCTTTGTTTCTTCAGTAAAACACAAATGATGATTTTTAATGCAACCGCTGCCGTTTCAGTGGTAAAGAAGTCAGCGGGAACTTGGACTTAAGAGTAAATAAAACACGCTCAAATCCAAGACTGCGATTATGACACACTGATGTCTTAAAATAAACTGTTTGTGTGAAAACCGAATAGTATTTATATAATGGTAATACCTCTGTGACACCACTATGTCCAACGGCATTCATCACTCGATTCGTTTGGTCTGATCGCGCTCTGACAGCGGCAGTGATGTCTCGCGCATATACTTCAATGAGAGCGAGACATCACTGCCGTTGTCAGAGCGCGATCAGACCAAACGAATCGAGTGATGAATGCTGTTGGACTAGCCTCGAGTACCTTAGTGCTTTTATAAAACGGTTACCACACAGTACGAATATTAAAGCCAGAAAAATATGTATCAATGCAACTTTCATGAAGTAAACTTTTTCTAAAAGCCTTCCTTCCGCCGGAAAAATAGTCCCTGACCATGAACAGCAACAGAAGTTACATTATTACACCATTAGATGGCAGGCAAAGACTTTTTTACTGTTTTTATGATTGAGTCAGTCAGTAGCGAAGACTTTTACATTGAAAAGACTGAACTGTTGTGAACACAGAACAAAACGCAACTGACAAATGCTTTGACTAGTGCTGTCAGTCACGGGAAAACACCTTAACTGGTTAAAAGGACAAGATAATACATCAGACATTAAAAAACAGATTTTTTATTATGAACATAGGACTGACCTGAAGGAAAATGCTAAATCTGAATACAGGTAATAGACTCACTCACTAAGCTTCGAAGCACACTTCGAGTGCACATTTAATACAATTAAGCACACTTCTTTTTCACAAGGAGGATACTATTGTAGGAGTATCAAGTTTTCCACACAAATATTCAGCAGCAAAATTGTTATCAACATTGAAAATATTAAGAAATGTTTCTTGAGCAGCAAATAAGCAATTTTAGAACGATTTCTGAAGGATCATGTGACACTGAATACTAGAGTAATGATGCTGAAAATACAGCTTTGATCACAGGAATAAATTACATTTTAAAATGTATTACAATAGAAAACAGCTATTTAATTATTTCACAATATTACTGTATTTATAATCAAATAAATGCAGCCTTGGTGAGCAGAAGAGACTTCTTTCAAGAACTTTTGACCGGTAATGTGTGTATTGTACATGTTTTTTTGTTTCAGTCTATGAAGTTTGGAATCAAGATCAGTTCTATTTGGGGTTTGAGAGACAAGGACTTCTCCAAGAAATGAATCCATGCAAAGAATCCCCCGTTTACTCAGATGACCAATTTTCAAACGGTGGACACTAATGGACTCTTCTCTTCAGCTGGGGGTGCTGTTGGTGGTTTGGGGCAGATTTCACCCACTGAGGGGACGACGGCTGTGAATCATCATCATTCTCCAGCATATCAGCAGCCGGTGGTGTGTCAACCACATGGTGAAGGTGATCAGGTTGCCGTTCCTGAACCAAAACTGGGTAGGCAGAACTCAAGACCATGACATTTTTACATCAATTACTGGTGTTTAATTACTCACACAGCTTTATTTCTATTTGTTCATTTCCTTCACAGAGACATTTTTCCAGATTAAGGTTTATTACAAAGGGAGGATGGTGTTGGATCAGTTGGTGGAGAATGATGTTGGATTCAGACTGATGTATCAGGGGTACATGTTGGTTTTTTTGTACTTAATTTACTGATCTTTGAATTAGCACTATGGGGTCATGTTTCATATAGATGAATACTTAACAGTTTACCCTTTACTCCCATAGGGATGAGTCCAGTGCTGATCTACCAGTGGTGACACTACCTTGTCCAGAAGATATCCTGGATCAGATCCAGGCCAAGCATACGAATGATATTCTGGAAAATCTGGGCGGTCTGGAGATCAGGAGATTGGATGGTGTGGTTTATGGCCACCGCTGGGGATCCAGCAGGATCTACTGGGGTCTATGCAAACATGAACAAAGCCAAACAGCCAGAGAGCTCTCCAAAAACACACCTGAACCCGTCTACTTCTTCAGAAATTATATATCAGGTGAATTATATTAGACCATTTACAAACCGCATGATTTTGGCCGCGATTTTCATGTGCCGACAAATGCCAGAGCAGTAGTTCTTACAAAAGAATCTTACATTATTTCCTGTATCACTTTTTGCGTGTGTTTGGCTGTGATACATAATTTGTACTCCAGACAGAGTTGTTGGCGATTCAAAAAAAGACAAGTAAACGGTCAGAAATAAAATAAGAACAAATAAACAAATTGCCCATGATAGCACAAACAGATACAATAGAATAAAGATCTAAAACAGCTTTAGGTTTGTCAGGTGGGTCTAACGGTAGTATTGAGGTAAGAAATACTACAGAAATTAAATAAAGTAACAGTTTAAAATAACACTTCATTGTAAAAAATAAATACAGATTAATGCTTACAAGTAAAGTTACAAAAGTCAAGAGCAGTGAGTGATTTTCTTTTGTTCTTTGATTAACATGACAGACAGCAGGAGGAATATTAGGCTGCTGTCACTTTAAAGGGATAATTCACCCAAAAATGAAAATTCTGTCATCATTTGCTCACCCTCAAGTTGTTCCAAACCTGTATGAGTTTCTTTCCTCTGCTGAACATAAAGGAAGATATTTTAAAGAAACTTTGTAATCAGGCTGCTTTGGGGCACCATCAAACAGTTCTGGTGCACCATTGACTTCCATAGTATTTTTTTTCCTACTATGGAAGTCAGTTTCCCATATTCTTCAAAATATATTCCTTTATGTTCAGCAGAAGAAAGAAATGTATGCAGGTTTGGATACTTTAGATCAAAATTTGTTGCCCATTCTCAATGGGAAAGTTCCCAAGCAACATTGCTCAAAACGTTGCCCCATGTATCTTAATGCACGGATCCAATATACGATTGTTTTCTTTTGTAACTATTTACGTTCCAAAACAAGTCCTGTTTATTGATTAGAAATTGTAATTATATGCTCATTATTAATCAGATTAATCACAATAATTGCAATATTTGCTGAAAAAAGCCAGACGTGAAAATGTGGCAGGCGATAAATCATTGAATAGACATTACAAAAAGTGGCTTTAGAAGTCAATTTATTATTTAATCAATATTTAAATAAAAATAATGTATATGTTAATGTATGCTTGATCTTTGGTGGCTGCAAATTATTAAATTATTCTTCTATATCCCTTGGATCATGTACTGGATGTCTGATGATTTCATTCCATTAGGTCTGATGGAGTTTATGCAGCAGACAGGCAGCAAATCTCCTTCTTACTCTCTTTACTTCTTTCTGGGAGAGAAGTGGCCAGACCCCAAAATGAAACCGTGGGAGAAGAAACTCATCATGATAGAGGTTAGAATTGGGCAAATAATTTATCTTTTTTTTAAAATTTTTTTATTTTATATTTGTAATATTTACATTTTTAAAATTACCTATATAAAACCTATTATATCACATTTGATATGCAAATCTCTCTAAATTATCAACATGATCAAAACAATTTTCTACATGCCTTCTGTCATCTGATTGATTGATAGTTTAGAATTTTAACAGGCCTTTTTGTATAAAAATCTCCCCCTTCAGGCAGTTCATGTGTCTTTTAACTCTTAAATGTTTAATGATTTCTATCACGTAAATGCAAGAATAACTTTTATATTGTTAGTAATATTTCAAGATGAACACTTACTGGACTGAAGAAACTCAGGTTTACTTGACTGATTACTTGAGAAAAATCATGTTAAAATGTGAGTATCAAATATGATCAGTCAGGCTTTTGATGAATGTTTTATGCATCATCATTGTATTGCATTGCATTATATGTTTTAAAACTACAGAGCTTTGATCATAAAACTAAGCATTTAAATATAATCTTACCAAAACATGTTATTGGCAGACATAGAATGACAACTGATATTTTTATATGCATGTTAATATAAGTAGTTTGAGCTGCATATTCTCACTATATCATACTTAATATAAAACCCTGATGTATCAAATATCATATTCCACAAAAAACAAAACAAAAGCAAACTTTTTTTTTTTAGCTTTTTAAAAAATATTTTCTCTAAAGAATCAATAACCCGTTTGATTTTTTTTTTTTTTTTTAATCCTGACTATTATTGTCAGGATTATATGTCAGTCTTTATTGGGTTGAGAAATTCACCTATTTACTGAACAGGGGTATCTTTCATCATATTGTGGTTATCGCCATTTTCTACATGTGACTAGTCACTCAAAGCCACATGTTGCAGGGAGGCATTCTGCTTTTTATTGTGTTTAAGAACACACCTTACCTGTTGAGTCACTGTAATGTAATGATTCTTGTGGCTTATTGCTTTATTTGTATTCACAGTCACCAATAGGTTGTTTGCACATGACGTCACAGCAGCGCGAATGAGTCTGGAGGGCAGAGAGTGATGTTTCTATATAGGAATCCTATCAAAAACTCAAAATTCGCATGTTTTACGTCGTTTATGGTTGCTCAAATCGATAAAATCGAGAACCCAGAAGGTGTTTATATCGTTTACATAACTTAACTTTACATAACATAGCGTTTTGCGTCTGCTGATACTTAACTTAAGTGAATATGGATACCTGCTTACCTTTTTGACTTGGTTAAATATTCACATTCTTCAATCTATCGTTTGCAGGGAGGAGAAGATATTTTATCCTATTTAATTATAATTTGGAATTTTCACTTCAGTTTTGTAGTATTCTGTTCACAATGTTGATCAGTTACCATGAGAACAGTGTCACGAGCTGCTGCTTCAGCCATCATATGGTAGAAAATGTCTAAATAAAATAAATGTGTTCAACAAGCTGACAGAAGTCGATCCATTTATTTGTTGGAAGCGTGTAAATGTAACTAGTTTAAATGTTGTTTTTGTAAATATTCACTTTCCCATATGACCACGGAGGAGAATCGGAGGGTCACGTTCAGGACACAGACACGCTGTATTTTTGTATTTATTTCAACAAATGTCAACCAAAATCAAACCCATAGAAGCTCGTGAACAGTTTTGAAGTGGCTGTGTGCAAGTTATAATCATTCACAAGCCGAGTGATCATACTCTAAAACATAATGTTAATTATTACACAAAAACCAAATATAAAACTCAGCAAAGTATGTGATTATTTTGAGTGAAAGGCAGTGGGTTTATTTAGTGACATTATTACATTTGCTAGTCGTCTTTCCTCACCTTCTTTTTTCCACGAACGATATCGTGAGTTCCTATTACAATTCTCGATTCAGCATAAATTACCTACAATGGCGACATTTTTCACAATCACAACAGAAAATCAAAATACTGCTCTAACTTCACTAGGCAGCGCAATATAAACAAACCCAGACTAGAACTGAACACGGCGTGACGGCAGCTTCACATCCTCTATATCTGCCTCCTCGATGGCAGGAAAGTCTTTTAATTCAGTGGAAAAGTCGCTCCTTTTCATAACATAAGGATCACGTCCAACATATGTTGTGATTTTCTGTTTATACCTTTCTAAACTAGCAAAGAAAGGACTTTCCCCCATCTCTTCCATTCTAATTTTCACTGCTTGCCCTCCACCGGAATTTCGCGCGTCACCAGAACCACGTGATTGCAAACAACCTATAGTGTGATTTTTTTTTTTTTTTTTTTTTTTTTTTTTTGTCAGAGTATATAAAATAATAAATATCTTTCCCATTCTCTCTCTTGTTTGGTTAGGTTATTCTGACTTCACTGGAGTATTTTAAGATGATGGCTGTTGCAAATGGGGCGTCTTCACTGCAGTCAGTGGAGCTACAACTCTCTCTGGAGCAAATGATGGAGCTGTGTGACACCAAGTGACCAAGTGGAAAGACTCCACTGAAAATGGACTGAAATTACTTCTTAAACAGTTTACTTAGTGGTGACTCAATGGTTAACTGTATTTATTCAAAGTGTGTGGTTATGTTGCTGGGCAGAATTTCAGTAATGGTACAAGAGAATAATAAGTGATTCGGTAGAAAAAAATACATAGCGAAGTTTACAAGGGAAGTCGTAATTTTAAATTGGAGGATTTCATACAAGTTGTGCGCTATAATTAAAAGAACAAGAATCAGTCATTTCAAAAATGCTAAAAAAGCCTGTTTTTACACTACTACAGTTCTCATAACACAATATTGTGTCAGATTAAATGAACTTTTCACAATGTGTTTTTCAATCAGATCTTCAATCTGAACTGAACATGAAATGTTAATTTCTTCTTCTTCTTCTTCTTTTTTTTTTTCAATGGACTTGGACTGGATATGAAGAGGTTTGCACTTAGAGGCCATTTACACAACACCAGTTTTAACTAAAAACTGAAAACTTTTTATGCATTTTGGGGGCCTGAAAATGAAAACTTTTGAAAATGGGTTTCAAAGTGCAAGTTTTTGAAAACTATACCATTATCATCTTCCTGTAAACTACAAAAATGTAAATTTGTGAAAACAGTGACGTCATGCGCATTACGTGTTCAGTCTATAGGCGCGTAAAGTGTCTTTACAAAGTGACATCGCCAACTACTGGCCTGGCAGCAGAATACAGCTTTTTTTAGTCGTCTTCATGGATCTATGTGAATAGGGATCATTTGGATAAAATTGTCATCTTCGCACAAAAATGTAAGAGACAATTTTTCAGTTTTTAGTACATTGATGTTGTGTAAATGTACCCTTAGTATCATGGTTTCCAAATTAATACAATTTTAAAAGTCAGAAAAGTTGAGAATATTTCTATAATGAATAAACATTTCTAGTTATGCTTTGTTCTACGATATTTATTGATAAGCCATGGGATCAGATTTGTGTGTGAATCATTTGAATCCGTTCTATTCAATGAATTGATCAAACTGGTTCACACATCGGTTTAACATTCAAATATGAGGGAGGGATTTTGCACCAGAAAATGCCTTATATGCCTTAGACCTAGAGGATACATCTATCTTACATTAAACTGTCACGCTATGTGTACCACTGATTCTACATTCACAGAAAATAAAACATTTAACACATCCAACACAATGTTTAATGAACATACAGTCCTTCACAACACATTTTAAATGTATTGACTAATTGAATAATTAGATTTATACTTAATTTTTTAGATATACAATACCTTTCAAAAGTTTGGGATCAGTAATATTTTTTAAAATATTTATTAAAGAAGTCTCTTTTGCTCACAAGGCTGCATTTATTTGATCAAAAACAGTAAAAACTGTAATATTGTGAAATAATATTGCAATTTAATAGAACTGTTTTCTATTCAAATATATTTTAAAATGTAATTTATTCCTGTGATCAAAGCTGAATTTTCAGCATCATTACTCCAGTCTTCAGTGTCACATGATCCTTCAGAAATCATTCTAATATGATAATTTGCTGCTCAAGAAACATTTCTTAATATTATCAGTGTTGAAAACTGCTTGAATAATTTCTTTCAAGATTCTTTAATGAATAGAAAATTCAAAATAACTGCATTTGTTCAAAATAGAAATCATTTGTAACATTATAAAATGTCTTTACTGTCACTTTTTCATCCTCGCTGAATACATTTTTTTCCAATATAAACCGTATTGATCCTAAACTTTTGAATGGTAGTTTATTAATAAATTCAAGTGCCTTAATTAATCAGATATATTCAGGTATTATTTAAGGTTGTTTTTAGATATAAGCTGTCAAACTGTTAAGACTAGATATTATAACATCAAAATATATGGCTACATTTTATTTTAAGGTGACGTCGTTACATTGTAATTACTCAAATATGTACTATTACTAATATTAATTAACTACATATACTTTAGAGTTACAGTTAGGGTTTGGTTTAGGGTTAGTTACTTGTAATTATGCATAATTTACTGTTATCACTATAGTAAGTACATTTAGGAACGTGTTACTACATCACCTCAAAGTGTTAAAGGTGCCCAAGAACGTTCTTTCACAAGATGTAATATAAGTCTAAGGTGTCTCCTGAATGTGTCTGTGAAGTTTCAGCTCAAAATACCCCATAGATTTTTTTAAATTAATTTTTTTAACTGCCTATTTTGGGACATCATTAACAATGCACTGATTTACACTCGGCGCCGCCCCCTTAAATCGCGTGCTCCCTGCCACACCAGCTGTCGACTATATTACAGCGCATTTACAAAGTTCACACAGCTAATATAACCCTCAAATGAATCTTTACAAGATGTTCGTCATGCATGCTGTATGCATGCTTCGAATTATGTGAGTAAAGTATTTATTTGGATGTTAACGTTTTATTCTGAGTGAATTTGAGGCTGTCCTCCGTGGCTAACGGCTAATGCTACACTGTTGGAGAGATTTATAAAGAATGAAGTTGTGTTTATGCATTATACAGACTGCAAGACTACGGCTCTGGTCTCCATGAATACAGCAAGAAACGATGGTAACTTTAACCTCATTTAACAGTACATTAGCAACATGCTAACGAAACTTTTAGAAAGACAATTTACAAATATCAGTAAAAATATCATGCTATCATGGATTATGTCAGTTATTATTGCTCCATCTGCCATTTTTCGCTGTTGTTCTTGCTTACCTAGTCTGATGATTCGGCTGTGTGCAGCTCCAGACGTTAACTGGCTGCCCTTGTCTAATGCCTTTTATAATGTTGGGAACATGGGCTGGCATTATGCAAATATTGGGGCGTACACCCCGACTGTTACGTAACAGTCAGTGTTATGTTGAGATTCGCCTGTTCTTCGGAGGTCGTTTAAACAAATGAGATTTATATAAGAAGGAGGAAACAATGGAGTTTGAGACTCACTGTATGTCTTTTCCATGTACTGAACTCTTGTTATTTAACTATGCCAAGGTAAATTCAATTTTTTAATCTAGGGCACCTTTAACAAATGTATGTAGATCCAGTCAGTTTTGGTCACCACATCTATGTCAGTTCTACTCCACATTCTCCAGGTCATCATGTTCTTCCTCCGATTCCCTCTCCTCCATGGAGAGGTCCTTGAGCTCTGACATTGGCACCAGCTGACCCTCTTGGTTCAATCCCATTGGCTGAATCATATTATCCCTGTTTAGAAAAAGATGTGAGAGTGTTAGTGTACAAATCTTTACTGGTATTTTTAGAAGTGGTTTAAGATCCTTACTTTGAGAGTTTGTTAAAAAGACTAATGAGCCGATGAGCTTCCTCCTCTTTCTCCTCCTCCGTCATTCCCTCCATGGGGTCAGGCTGCTCCTCTTCCACCTGTCCCGTCACTGGGTTCACTTTGTCTTTAATCTGCCGGTACTCCTCGGTGTCGGAGTCTGAATCGCTAGAGTACTGTGCGCCTGATGATGAGGCCTGTGACCTTTGACCTCCCATCAAGCCTCTAGTGGCCAGGAGCCCAGCGGCATTCCCATATCCAGTGTACTTGACGAAACGACCCACTAGAATATCCAATAAAAAAAACCAGAATATTATCTTTTGGGGGGGAAATTCAGGAACGGTGGTGCTCATGGGTGTTTGATACAGTGGTGAACTTGGAATGTGGCCCATTCAAATAAAAGTTGGTTATTTTCCAAATAGATGTATGAAATAATTTAATAATAAAAATTATTTAAAAAACTATAAAAAATAAACATCACACTGTAACTTAAAAGGGGTCATGAACTGAGAAATCAAATTTTCCTTGAGCTTTTGACATATAAGAGGTCTTCATACTATAAGAATATCCTGTAAGTTTCATAGCTGAAAACTTCCTTGTTAGTCCAATAAAAGCTTTAATTGACACCAGACCCAGCAAACGACAGGATTTTCAGAGTGGGGATATATGACGTCAAAGGGCAGCAAGCACCGCCTCCGCAGAAGAAGATCAACGCCTACTTCACCCACTGCCTGTTTAGCCCCGCCCATCGATTCATGCATGACATGCAATAGAGTAGGTAGCCTAAGTAACATAGGTTTATGTAGTGCTAAACCAGATCAAGCTACCAAGCAATAAACATGCCGTTGAGGATTACAAAATATTGTGCAGTGCCTGGACTCGACAGTAATGCAACATGTAAGTAACTGTGTTAATCACAATGCCTGATCTGATAAATAATGATTCATGTCAGATGATCTTTGTCTGTGTGTCAGTAAATTAAACCCGTGACTAAACGTCAACTTGCGTTGTTTCTCTTAGTAGGATGAAAATAATCTGTTATTTAATGGTAATTAAATTATATAAAGAAAGCGATCAAAGAAAGCTCCCTTTGCAATTGTTGGAGCAGCGCACGCTGAAGCTGTCAATCAAACAGCGCGAGTTTATCAGTGACTGACGCGCAAAACTCCCGTTTTATTCAACGAATCTCTTAGCTATATTGCGTTTGCACTGTTAGCAAAGATGAAAGCATTTGTTAGTATACAGAAATTGAGTTTCAATGACGAGATCACTGCTTTCATGCGCTCAACATGTCTGCGATCAGCTACAGTGTTCATCTCTGCAGCCTTTCATGCCACGATCTAAATATAATGCCACACTTTTCACAATTAGTTAACCATGAGAGCTGTAATAGTAAAAACAGGGTAAAAGAGAAAGTAATACTTGGCTTTTTCAAATGGAAAGATGTTAGCCAATCACAGTAGTGGGCGTTTACACTGAAGTCTCACAGCAGACACGCCCCTTAAAACAGATCGTTCAAACCAGAGGGCTAAAATCATTATATCTATTAACCCCTTTAATATATTTAGATAAAAGAATAATTAAATGCAAGTTCCCATGGTCTATTGCAGGCAGTTTTCCCTCTTCTTATTGGTGCATACATTACACTTGTCAAAATAAAAAGTCAAATATGATTCGCCAGTTTCCGTTAGTCCCACCCACTATGTTATATTTAGGACATAAGTATGTAATAGTAAGATTTACGCTTTTGTGGAGTTGAAGTTGAAAATGGCAAAGCAAATATCATTCAAAGTCCCTCCAGCAGAAGTTATTCTCCATATCAGTGTGCACTGTTTCTAAACTCCCTGAAACACCTCGGTCATAGTCTTGAGTATTCTTCCGGGAACGAAAGCATCACAATGATCCTCATTTAAAAAATTCCCACCCAAGGCATATGCAGAATAAAGGGCCGGGGCTTGGTTGAGTTAGTTAGGTGTGTCTTGAAACTCGTGGTTATGGCAAGGGGTGTGACATTTCCCAAACACACTCGAAGAGCTTGACCAATCACAACACACTGGTCCAGCCAACCAATCAAAGCACATTGGTCATTTCCAGAAGGAGGGACTTCAAGAGAAGGAACTAAACAGGGTTTCCCGGAAGCATTGTTGGTGAACCATGGTCGTAAGTCCCATTGAACTCTATTGGTAATGACAGAACTTCCGACCATAGTTCGCTTTGGAAAACGCACCCCAGAGCGTTACTGACAGACTGGGAAGAGAGGAGATGCAACAATGGAGAATATGGGAAAATAATGTGTTTTTTGAACATTCAAGCATGAAAACCTATTCTGTTAGATCTGAAAAATAAAATCAAGATTTTGTAAAAAGGCATAATAGGTCCTCTTTAACCCTCTGGTGCTGTTGGGTTGTTTTTGACCAAAAAAATTAGGTTTAGTTTTTTACAATTTTTTACTTCATCGGAATGATATGAAACTTGGTAAAGGTTTTGGCACTTACTGTGTGATCACACACACACACATTTGTTTGTTTTTGTAAAATGTGGGGACATTCCATAGGCGTAATTTTTATACTGTACAAACTGTATTTTCTATCCCCCTACACTACCCCTACCCCTAAACCTAACCATCAGAGGAAACTGTTCACATTTTTACTTTCTCACAAAAACTCATTCTGTATGATTTATAAGCCTTTTGAAAATGGGGACATGGAGTAATGTCCTCATAAGTCACCCTCTCCTTGTAATACCTAAGTCATACCCATGTCATTATACAAATTTGTGTCCTGATATGACACAAAAACACGCACACACACACACACACACAGAGCTCCAAAGCATTCAAGATTAATGACAGTTTAATTTGGAAATTTCATTTTCAGGTCCTTGCTCAAAAAGTGAATAAATGGATTATAAATACTGCATAAATATAATTTAGTACCATAAAATCCCATATAAATACAAAATATTAAATAAAAACATTATCAAACTAAAATATAGTACAATAATTCCATTGGAATTTTTTTTTTTAAATCTGTAATTTTTGACTGACACACAAAGAGCATCAGAGGGTTAAAAAGCCTAAACTGGATATTCCAGTTGCACTGCTGCAAGAAACTAAGTCTAGCAGTGAATCTGGGAGATTCCTTTTAATGCAAACAGAGACACTTGATTATGATGAGATTTCACCAGAAGCCCTCGTTGTCTCAGACTAATATTGTATGTCATGTCAAGTACAAACTTTTTCTCAATGTTTATAAAAAATAAAAATAAAAACAGTAATTCATATCATGTTAATACTGTCATTATACCTGATAGAAAACATGAAGAGCCATTTCATTGTGTTTGTTGTTTATAGGTTGTTTTGTTTTGTGTTGCATTGTGTTGTTTTTGTGGTAATTTGGCGTGCAGTTTTCATCGTCTATGCTTGCGTTTTTCTATACAGTACCGTTTTCTTTGCACAGCACGAAGAGCAGGTCAGCAGCGCAGTGTTTGAGCTCAGTGTCCAGGTGGGTCATCAGTCTAACCAGACGATTCCTCAAGGTGTTGCCCTTTTCAGGTTTAGTGCTAGCATCCTTTAATGGAGGCAGAATCTGTCCTCGATGAGAAAACACATCCAATTAGATACAAAACAATGCCAGTGTTTTAATAGACAACGTATTACCTCATGATAATCTACAATAGTAGTCATGCCTGTTGTCTCAGGTAGCGTCTTGTCTCTCTGTGACCTCGGGAGCACTCGGTCAGCAAGTTCAGCACAGGGGTCAGTCTCTCTTTGACCTTTTCACCCTGCATGTGAAACGCCACTGCATTAGAAAAGCCACTGTTGCACATAACAAGCAATGTTATGAAAAATTATATATGAGTCATATCCTGTTTTTTTTTGTGTGTGTGTGTTTTTCCCCCTGAGGTACACCATTAAGTATAATTTATTCCCCCTCCCTATTTCCACCCTCTCTGACCCTTCAAACATGTGCCAAATTTTGCAAAAGCAGCAAACCAGCATATTATAATGATTTCTGAAGGATCATGTGGCACTGAAGACTGAAAATCATATACTTTTTAACCACAAATACTCGTCTTGCACTAGCTCTGTGATCCGCCATGCATTACATTACAAAGGTCATGCATGACATAGGCAGAAGTACCACGGTAGGACGAAAAACTCAAAAATGGTGAACCCCACTGAAGTCCACAAAAAACCTTAATTTCTTTTCGACTGAAGAAATAAAGACACAAACATCTTGGATGACATGTGTGGGTAAGTAAATTATCAGGAAATTTTAATTCAGAAGTGAACTAATTCTTTGATGACTGAATCTCAATATATCAAGGACGATTCATGACGATAATACTATCTATTTCTCTATCCTTTTGTTTCTCCCTTCCCTTACTTATTTCTTTCACTCTCTTTTTACCTGCTCCAGTTTTCTCTCCATGTACATGAGTAGGTCGTGCACACAGTCCATGTTGACTCCATTCATCTGGTGTGAGTCTGGACCCAGAGGCACGGATACCAGAACGTCTAGACAACTCAACGGGAGAGCAGACAGCATGTTTGCTGCATGCCTGATAGAAAGAAAGAGATTCAAGGTCATGTGTATGCTTAAATCTGTCCTGTTTTAATGGAATGTTGAATGCTGTTGATTACAACAGAACACCAGTCAGTCAGTTTATAAAAGCGCACTAACTATACAGCTTGTATTTTACATGAATTACTCTATGTTTGATATTTAAACAGGAAAGTTGTCGAATTGTCCTTTTAAGGTGGAGAAGGTTATGTGGTACTGGCATAATTCTTATGAGAGAAGATGAGGAGAAAAGCAGACCCAGACGAACATGGCTTTCAGAAAAAGGAAGAGCCTGTGCTCACTGTGACACTGGTATGGTTGAGGCACACTGTGTAAAGAGGCACACATACTGTGGTCAATTTAGAGATATGAGAGAGAAATACTTTGAAAAAACTCACATCTAATTCCTCATTTTCTAAAGCTGTCACAAACAGATCAGATGCAGGTGCATGTGATTATAATTATTCTATTTATTGCCTGCACAACATGTGTAAGCTTGATGCATTTTATTTTATTTCATGACCCTTATACGAACCCGATTCCAAAAAAGTTGGGACACTGTACAAATTGTGAATAAAAAAAGGAATGCAATAATTTACAAATCTCATAAACTTATATTTTATTCACAATAGAATATAGATAACATATCAAATGTTGAAAGTGAGATATTTTTAAATGTCATGCCAAATATTGGCTCATTTTGGATTTCATGAGAGCTTCACATTCCAAAAACGTTGGGACAGGTAGCAATAAGAGGCCAGAAAAGTTAAATGTACATATAAGGAACAGCTGGAGGACCAATTTGCATCTTATTAGGTCAATTGGCAACATGATTGGGTAGAAAAAGAGCCTCTCAGAGTGGCAGTGTCTCTCAGAAGTCAAGATGGGCAGAGGATCACCAATTCCCCCAATGCTGCGACGAAAAATAGTGGAGCAATATCAGAAAGGAGTTTCTCAGAGAAAAATTGCAAAGAGTTTGAAGTTATCATCATCTACAGTGCATAATATCATCCAAAGATTCAGAGAATCTGGAAAAATCTCTGTGCGTAAGGGTCAAGGCCGGAAAACCATACTGGATGCCCGTGATCTTCGGGCCCTTAGACAGAACTGCATTACATACAGGAATGCTACTGTAATGGAAATCACAACATGGGCTCAGGAATACTTCCAGAAAACATTGTCGGTGAACACAATCCACCGTGCCATTCGCCGTTGCCGGCTAAAACTCTATAGGTCAAAAAAGAAGCCATATCTAAACATGATCCAGAAGCGCAGGCGTTTTCACTGGGCCAAGGCTCATTTAAAATGGTCTGTGGCAAAGTGGAAAACTGTTCTGTGGTCAGACGAATCAAAATTTGAAGTTCTTTTTGGAAAACTGGGACGCCATGTCATCCGGACTAAAGAGGACAAGGACAACCCAAGTTGTTATCAGCGCTCGGTTCAGAAGCCTGCATCTCTGATGGGGTTGCATGAGTGCGTGTGGCATAGGCAGCTTACACATCTGGAAAGGCACCATCAATGCTGAAAGGTATATCCAAGTTCTAGAACAACATATGCTCCCATCCAGACGTCGTCTCTTTCAGGGAAAACCTTGCATTTTCCAACATGACAATGCCAGACCACATACTGCATCAATTACAACATCATGGCTGCGTAGAGGAAGGATCCGGGTACTGAAATGGCCAGCCTGCAATCCAGATCTTTCACCCATAGAAAACATTTGGTGAATCATAAAAAGGAAGATGCGACAAAGAAGATGCGACAAAGCCTTGTCCCAATTTTTTTAAGATGTGTTGATGCCATGAAATTTAAAATTTAAAACTTATTTTTCCCTTAAAATTATACATTTTCTCAGTTTAAACATTTGATATGTCATCTATGTTGTATTCTGAATAAAATATTGAAATTTGAAACTTCCACATCATTGCACTCTGTTTTTATTCACAATTTGTACAGTGTCCCAACTTTTTTGGAATCGGGTTTGTATATGTACATACATACACATAAAGTATAAATTACATCTGTCAGCCAAATTAATATGTGCTCTAGACTCTTAATACGCACACTTGATTCTTATATTCACATTCTATTCATTACCTACACAACAGTATAGACTGTTTTTTTTATTATTTTATTTATTATTTTATTTTATTACTAATTTCTATTATCTTTCACTTTTGTGTGTGTTTTGTCTTGATCTTGTAAATACTGTACATGCCAATGAAGTACTTTGAAATGTAAATTATATTTGACTTCCACTGTAAGTACATTACTGTACAAATGTAACCCCTCCGGTTCTACTTGCACCACTCTGAGCGGGATTTGGGATGCTAAAGACTGCACCCTAATCGTCAGTGCACCTCGAGGCCAGGGGAGTGAGGTTTACTCACACAGCTCTTACTTGCCTGCACTCACTCTCCTAAATCTCACTCCCACCTAGGTCACGGCACCAATGCAACCCCTCCAGTTCTACTCGCACCGCTCCTAGCAGGATTTGAACTGCGCTAAAGACCGCAGCCTCTAGTGTGAGTCACTAGTGCACCTCTTGAGGCCAGGAAAGTGAGGTTTACTTGCACAGCTCTTACTAGCTTGCACTCACTCACTCCCACCTGGGTCACGGCACCAATGTAACCCCTCCGGTTCTACTCGCACTATTCCTAGCGGGATTTGAACTGCGCTAAAGACCGCAGCCTCTAGTGTGAGTCACTAGTGCACCTCTTGAGGCCAGGGGATTGAGGTTTACTCACACAGCTCTTACTAGCTTGCCTCTGTTACACTCACTCTCCTAAATCTCACTCCCATCTGGGTCACAGCACCAATGTAACCCCTCCGGTTCTACTCACACTGCTCCTAGTGGGATTTGAACTGCACTAAAGACCGCAGCCTCTAGTGCAGGGCTCTTCAAGTAGTAGGGATTCATTGGTAAAAATTATTTTATTAATTATGAGGCTTAAATGAAAATATTCTCACAGTGAGACTTGGTAACCACAGGTAAAACCATACATGGCTACTCACTACCACTGTCAAATTATATTATATTATGATATGTTATATAGGCCTAAAAAAACAGGTACAAACTACACCTTAACAAAGACATGAATTATATATTCCCATATCCACCAATAAATATGCAATATAATGCAATATAAATGGCTATAATATAGCCACAAACCATGGTAATTTACTACAGTTCATTCATGGTAAATGTTTGTAAGGGTGGTGATTTTGGGATTTAAAAGTCTTTTATCTTCATTCATGGCATGTTTCTCCTGTTTTCTTCATCAGTCTTGTTGGGAATGTTAGCTGTTTCATCCGATTTAAAACTAGTTTAATCATCGAGTGGTTTGATGTTTGTAACCGAGAGGTGTGTGTTGAATGCTAATCTCACTTGATTTCGCAACGCTGTTTAATAATGGTGACCGGGAATAAACGCAGCTCCTTTAAGTTTTCATTCTGTTATCCACTGGGCCGTGCTGCGTAGTTCAAAGTAAACTAGTCAAACACATGAAAACAGCGCTATTTGTTCTGTATTTGTTGTTATTGACTGAGAAACAACTACAGATGATTCAGAAACAGAGCAGTCCAAACGAATCCAAATAATTTCAGATTGTTATGCAAGCGCGTTTGGCCAAGTCACGGAAAAGAAAGTCAACAGAAATACGGGACACGCATAATAACTGCTGAAATATTTGCACGGAAAATGTTTCTCAGGTCAGTCGGAGGATCATGCATGGTACGAACAGTGCGTATATAGCAGTACAGCTGCAGGCACCACTGCAGCCACGATTCTAACCAAATTTAGCTGCACTACCAGGAAAAGAGGAGGAGGGAGATTGAGGTGTCATGGGCCGGATGAAGATGATTGGCGGGCCAGATTAAGATGATTGGCGGGTCGGATTTGGCCCACGGGCTGCCAGTTGACGAGCCCTGCTCTAGTGTGAGTCACTAGTGCACCTCTTGAGGCAAGGGGAGTGAGGTTTACTCACACAGCTCTTACTAGCTTGCCTCCATTACACTCACTCCCCTAAATCTCACTCTCACCTGGGTCACGGCACCAATATAACCCCTCCCGTTCTACTCATACCGCTCCTAGTGGGATTTGAACCGCGCTAAAGACCAAAGCCTCTAGCGTGAGTCACTAGTTCACCTCTTGAGGCCAGGGGAGTGAGGTTTACTCACACAGCTCTTACTAGCTTGCCTCCATTACACTCACTCCCCTAAATCTCACTCTCACCCAGGTCACGGCACCAATGTAACCCCTCCGGTTCTACTCGCACCGCTCCTAGCGAGATTTGAACTGCGCTAAAGACCACAGCCTCTAGCATGAGTCACTATTGTACCTCTCGAGGCCAGGAGTGTGAGGTTTACTCACACAGCTCTTACTAGCTTGCCTCTGTTACACTAAATCTCCTAAATCTCACTCCCACCGGGTCACTGCACCAATGTAACCACTCTGGTGTAGGGTCTGCACAGTCTCAAAGATGAGCAGGTCCCACCATAAACTGTATTTAAGTCTCAATTCACGGAACTTCGGTTTGTAAATCTTACATTGATTCCGTCCCGGCAGACACTAATGGATCACGAGACTCTTTTTTATGACTATTGCAATAAGTCCCGAACCTCTCCTCTGCGACTTCAAAGGAGATGCGAACACCACGGATCGGGTTTCTAGGAGACAGGCCCGAATTCCAAACGGTCATAAAAAGGAAAATACACGCACACACCCACAGACACACACACACACACACACACACACACAAAAGACCTACATAAAGACTGTATGCACAGATATTATACCTGCAAATATGAATGTATCTGCCATTGTAGTGCTTGTTGCATGTATGTGTTACTAGTGTAGAATCGTAGAATTGACTATAGTAGGTTAGTTTTCATGTTAAACGGTAGTAGTAGAGTACAAAGTGCATCTTCTTTATAGGATGAGCGACACCTGTCGAGTTTGATCTCTCCGTAAAGCTGCGAGTCCGAGCTATTCACTCATGTACGTTACATTTCTGTCAAATGCATCGTTCAATGTTTAATAGTACTATGAAGAAAATGCACCGATTTGACATACCATAAATTAACCCGGGAGACAGGACAAAGGGATGTGGAAAACCGCCAAATTGGAGGACGTTATCAAGAAGGCGTTCTGGTCTGTTGTCTTTAAAATACCACGACACACGTCTTTTTGATGCACGAGTTTCCTGCACAAGTTTCCTGCACAAGTTTCCTGCACAAGTTCCTGCCGTAGAGATGGACTCTCTTCTCTATCTTCCGGTCATCTTACTTCCAGTTAAGCCTTCGTTTGAAACTTCGCTGAAAATCACCTCCTGAAGGACCAACTACCACACTGAGCGCTCCGAAACTCTAAGCACCACAACGAACCTACATGCAAGTATTTGTTAAGATTTTGAATACTGGGTTTCCTTGCTGGCTCTTCAAGGTTAACTGTTAGAATTGGCCATTCTTTGATCATCTCTCTCTTCCTGCCTTTTTCTTTCACTTTGTATGTATCTGTATCTACTTGTGTACATTTATCCGTATAACCTTTGTATTACCCGTTCCGTATATTAAACACATCATATCCATACCTTTTGTTCACTTGCTCATTCAACAACGATCAGGTCACTTTAACGTATCGATCCTATATCCTTGCTTTACATCTGGATGCTAGAATAGGAAGTCTTTCTCGTGGCCAGAGGACAGACCTTCCTTCTTATAACATTCTGAGGAGCTAGTTTGCCGGACAAACGATAGCTTTCTACATAATTATTAAACCAGAACTGATCATATATGTGAATGATTATAATTCGTTGTAATTAATTCACCATATATGGTTAATTCCCCCTTGGGTTGGTATGCGCATATAATTATTCATAAAACTTTATGAATTATTATATTCATATTCCACCCATAAATTGATTAATAACTGTACAAATCGCTACACTGGTTTTACCTGCACCGCTCCAAGCGGGATTTGAACCGCTGTCTCCGACATGGGAGGCGGGTGCACTAAAGACCACAGCTTTTAGTGTGAGTCACTAGAGCACCTCTTGAGGCCAGGGTAGTGAGGTTTACTCACACAGTATACTAGGTGGCCTCAGTTACATAAACACTTTTGTGCTTGTGAAATGAGTCATAATTACTGAAATTTTCAACTCAGAATAGTTATTATAGAACAATAAAAACATTTATCAAAACTAACCCCTTTAATTCATCTGTAGCTTCCTCCTCCTCAGAGGACACCATCAGACAGTGACGCAAAACTGCAGCCAGGTGGCGATAGAGAGATGCATCTTCCTGGTAGACACAATGTGAACCTTGATGTTAACAATTTATATCAATTTATTCAGTGCGATGTGTGGGTTTACTTTAGTATTACTACAGTACTATAGTATTCCCATCTGATACATCACATAATACCATTATTTGTTGGGGAGGTGAGTGAGCATGAGTGTGATTATGTCTGCATACACCCACCTCTTCAGGTTCTTGAGTGTGTGTGCTGTGTGTGATATTAAAAAGGATCTTCAGAGCCTCCTGAGCCTGCTGTGAGTCATCCACACTTATAGGAGGCGCTGCAGGATCCAGCACAACCTCGAACTCTTCCTTCCACTGTACTGATAAACACTTCTCCAGCACTGTAGTCAACAGAGACACTCCTCCCTCCTAAAAATGACCAAAAAAAGCCAATACAATATGTAGATAGGATTGTGACCGTTGACCGATATAAAACAATTTACACTACTGTTCAAAATTTTGGGCTCGGTATGATTTTTTAAAATATTTTTTAAAGACGTCTCTTATGCTCACCAAGGCCGCATTTATTTGATCAAAAATACATTAAAAACAGTAATATTCTAAATTATATTATTACAATTTAAAATACCTGTTTAAAATGTAATTTATTCCTGTGATCATTTCTGAATTTCCAGCATCATTACTCCAGTCTTCAGTGTCACAGAAATCATTCTAATATGCAGATTTGCTGCTCAAGAACACTTCTTATTGTTATTAATGTTTTTATTTATTAATATTTATTCAAATTTATTCATATTTTTGTGGAAACCATGATAAATTTTTTTCAATTTAATGTTTCCTTGCTGAAAAAGTTTTAAAAATCTTACTGACCCCAAACTTTTGAATGCTAGCACACATAATACGATAGCAGAAAAGATTATTTGTTTTATAATATTTGCTCAAATTCAATAATGGAAGGAGAAAAGTAGATACTTGTTTCAGCTGTGTTCTGAGTTCAGGTCTTAGCGCCGTCAGTAAAAACATAAACCGGAGCGTGTAAAACTGGCCACAAGGAGAAGATGCAGACTGAAATTCCTTATTTAGCTTTTCCGTCAGACCACAGAGGATACTGAAGTACAGCAAGCAATGGGAGAGAAAAGAAAAAAAGCATATGACATGCAAATATATTTAGTTTCAGTGAATACAGTGTCCCAAAAAACTTGTAATAAGAATGTATGAATTAGATTTTTTTTTTTTTTTTCTTTTTTCTTTTTAGCCATTTTTGCAATGACTTGTAACCCACACTGTAAAAAATTACCGTGATTTTAACAGTAAAAGACTGTAAAAATGCTGCGGTGAAAAACTGTTAATTGGTTTACAGAAAGTTTCCGTACTATATACGGTGAATAACTGTAATAGATCTAACGGTACATTTAATGTAATTTTACGGTAAAATACCGTTAAATTCACAGTTTTTGACAAATTGACATTCCCACAATTCCCTGCGTGACACTTCACATTTGATATATTTTTGTTGAAATAACTCTGTTTCTTCTTAGTTTTTCTCATTTTTTTCTAATCAGTTATGTACATTATGGTTTTATGTTACATCTAATGTTGTTAAATTAATGTTTATTGCATTTTTAAAATTTCATGCATGTTACCATGATGGTGTTTAGTGTGTGTGTGAATGACACTGTGTGCTCCTTCTATATATTAGTGTTGTCCTTCTCAGCTTGTGGAAAAGCTGCTTGTGATGAACTTTGATTCATCATGTGACTCTTATCACCACTGTGTTTGGTGACTGTCGGTGTATTATAAAGATACAAAACAGATATTAGTACTTCATTAGGCTGGTAAATTAACATTATATCAGTTAATGAAATATGTTATTTTACCGTAAATTTTACTGGGATTTTTTTTTACAGGGTACTGAAATCCAATGTTAAATATACATATTTAAAATGTAAAATTCACATGTAACTCCGTAAGTATGTTTACGGTTTGATGTCATTTTTACAGTATTGTTCTGGTAACCACAGCTGCCGGTATTTTTCCGTAGAAACAACGGGATTTTTTTTACAGTGCAGGGGTCACGCTTTCACTGGTAAGCATGAGTAGGGAACTTTGTTTTTCTGTGTGATAGTTTTTCTTAAGTGAAATGGTAAAATGCTGGTGAAGTGAGTCTCAAAGCTGCTCTGGAGATGAAGTTCATGTGTTCATGTCCTCATATAGTGAGACAGCAGACGCTGAAAACACCACAAGCGTCACATGTGCTTTATTATGTGTAGTAGACTAGATTCATATTCATAGAAACTAGTCCATATCATTATTTGATTAAGTGTACTATGCTACTTTTAATTTACTTATCCAAATTTTCCCGCCAAAATAAAACTTGAAGAAATGATGAGAGTAATATATAAGTATTGTACAATAGAATGTACTTCTCAAAATAATAAATGCTAATAAATTATAATACAGTTTATTACAACATTACTTTAAGGAATATCATAAGGGCTTTTCACACTGCACTTAACTTATCTTCATTCTAAACACCGCTTTTAATCCTGGGTAAAGGAACATTTCACACTTGTACTTTGGAAGTGGGGTTAGCACCGCTTTTCAGGGTTATGAAACCCTGCTCAGGAGTAGTACCGCTTTTGCGGTGGCAAACTTGTACAATGTGAAATGATGCAGTGTTAGATGTTACAGCTAGACGCTTATGTAACAGGCGTAGGCCGGTAAGAACCTCAATCCCCTGATCTCAAGAGGCGCTCTAGCGACTGATGCTAGAGACTGCGGTCTTTAGCCTTCTTTGTTAGAGCACCCAACTCCAGGTTCCGAGGTTAGAGTCCTGCTTAGAGCGGGCGGTTCGAATAGGAGGGGTTACACTTAGCAACAGACGACCAATCGCGTACTCATATTTGCCTGCTTTGACAGTTGCAGAAACACTGCATTGTATATAAACAGTAAATTTAGTGTTTGAAAGGGAAAATGTCAAATTCTGGCAGAAAACGCGACAATTGAATGATTGAAGAGACAATTGAAATGAAGAAGTGACTGTTTGATTTTTATCTTTATTGTCTGAAATGTCCATTTAGTATAAACTCGATAGTGCAGTCGTGAATACGAGGATGCGCAATGCTAGTGCTATGTAAACAGGTCTCGTGCTGCGATTATCAAATCAATGACACTGACACCGCAAATAAGAACGTTAACCCAGGGTTTAGGAATGTACAATGTGAAATGTCAGCTTATGAATACCCAGGATTAATGGTTAAGCCCAGGTAAATTATGAGCAGTGTGAAATGTGAAGCAGGATAACACAGGCTTCTGTTTACCCGTGGTTTAGAATGAACTATTTCAAGTGTGAAAAGCCCTATACAATATCACAATTTTTCTTCCAGGTTTTCATTTAAACAGTAAACCTCTGAGGCCTGTTGCATCAAGCCAGTTTAAATTCCTACCAAATTCTGAGATTAGTGTGAGCAAACTCTTGTTTTTCGGCTCAAGATGAGTTATTCACAATCTCTGGATCAAACACTGAGTTGACAGAGAACGTTTATACTGAGTACTGTGAGCCTGATCTAAACCAGGTTGGATTTGTATGGTTTTGTCAACTCTAAACCTACTCTGAAACTCAGAGTTTGTTAAACGAGCTTCATGCAACAGGTCTTGCATTTTTCACAGTGCCCATGAGGAAAGATGGCAGAGTTTAAATCGTATGTTGAAATACCTGAGTTCACTGGCTCTCTCTTGTGCCCAAGCACTATTGTAAACAATGTTACATAAGATTTTCATGACTTCCTTCCTGGTTTCTTCTTCGTCATCTTTTTCCTCCTCTTCCTCCCCTTCTCCCAGGCTTCCTCTGCTGTCTCTTTTACCAGGTGTGAGAGCTTTAAAAACGCTGCTCCTCCTGCGAGAAGGTCCGAGGCTCATGCTTGAAAATGTGCTAGCCTTGCGATCACCACACCAATCGCTTGGCCCCCAGACCACAGGGTCGTTCACATCACTGGTTACAGCCTCGTCTTCCTCACCGCCATGATCATCCTCATCTGCTTGGCCTAATTTGATCTCAGAAATGGCCATAATGATGTCATTATAGGGGTCAACATCATTGTCAGTGTCTTCTATTGGAATAGGTGCATTGCTGATGCCGCCCAGGTGGGCTAGAGTGAGCAGCGCTCTGTCAGTGACCAGAGGCCCCATAACCTTTTTGTCCCTTGAGAGGATTCGTAAGGATCTCAGACATACTTTCAGCACACGCCCTTGCGGTTCAGTCTGGAGGAACCTGATCAAAACCGTAGCCAGAGCCTGAGGGCGAAAGAAACAAAAGCAAATTAAAGGCGGAAGTTGTCTTAGGATGGTTTATGAGTGTATTTATTTAAAAGAGCCAAGGTTACCTGTCTCAAAATGACATCTGGGTTACAGGACTCATCGTAGTCTGAATCTGAGTCGGACACATAATCCCGCACTTTATTCTTTCTGAACTGCGGTGACCAAAAAAAAAAGTGTTATAGGAACAAACCATTGTGAGTATACTGTGATTCATGCATTCCATTTGTGGGAGTTTTTTTTATTGCCGTTACATGACAGGCCAGTAGGAATTAAGATATAACAGTGATTAATTTTGGTACTGCTAGTGATGCAGAAATTGTAAACTCCACCTTTAACCCTCTGGTATAGAGTGATGCAGGGATCAATGACATATTTTTGTAGGCCAACTTGGAAGTTAGCATCACCCTGGTTCCCTCGACAAAAATTCAATAGGATTGGCTTTTGGATTACTGCAGAAAATAGGTCTGTGACTAACAAAAGCTTATGATTCTTACACATATTGTTCCTCCTGATAATCTTCACAAATGAACACAACTTTTGAATGAATTTTGAATCATAAATACAACCAACAGACGTCAAAACATAAACGTAGGCTATAAACGAACTACACCACGGTCACATTACCTATTAGCTACCAACATATTTTGTTGATCCAGGAACAACATTCTAGTCCTAACCCTATCCCTACCCCTAAACCTAACCCTACCCATAACATACCCCTAAAATCAGAGGGAAATGATAGGTGAAGTAACACTGATGTAGAAGCACCTAACCCTGGTTGTAAGCCTAAACTTGTCATAAACTGTAAACTTGTCCCTCAAATCTGATTGGTTGATTGGAATGTTGTTCCATGAACTTGTACTTTGGTGAAATCACGCTATAGTTCCTTATCAGTATTTTCAGGCATAATTATAGACACTTTTATTAGATTTTGCATTTCGATATATTTAGACATTATCCAAGACTATTTAATCATTTCTCTATAAAAAGCTCTGTTTTTCGTATGTCCCATTAATTTCCTATGCTGTTATTTGTGACGATGAAGATCACAATTGTGACTGTAGCCTTTACTAATTATGTCCACGATTCTTTTTTGTGTATGTTTATATAGGAAGTGCCATGAAATTCATCAAGTTTTTTGGTCTAAAATGTCCACCAGAGGGTTAACAATGGTCAATCAGGATGTCGGTAACTTTGGGGAATTCAAGAATGTTGAAAATATTACCTCTTCCAGCTCCTCCCTCTTTTTAGATTGAACAAGCAGCCAGATGACAGAAAAATATGAAAGTCATTAAAAGATATGACAAAGAATGTTTTTCTATTCTAAATGTGCTTTTTGTGTTTGCATGTTTTAACAATAAGTAACAAAGCTAAAGAACTGGGAAAGGAGGAATATATCCCAGATAGCAAGGTGATATTGATACAATGTTGAGTTTTCATCAAAACATTTTCATGAAATCAAATTTGGCAATTCCTATTTTTTATGGAATATTGCAGTGTTTATTATAATTGATTTATCTATGTGCCTCTTAATCTTTAATCAAAATAACTTCCCCTTTCCTCATGCAGAAACATTTCTTCTCTTCTCTGATGACGTGTTTACTAGCACGAGGGCGGGACAACCTGTCACTCACATGAGACTGACCAATAGCAAACCACAACCATCCAATTAGTGACTGTAAGGTTTTCCTGAACTTCCCTTATTTATCACAATGTTTAAGTATTTCTAATAGAAAGTTTGTAATGATTAAGAATTTGTTGATAGCATTGAAGTAGCCGAAGGGATGAATGGGATAGTTCACCCCAAAACAAAAATTCTGTCAGTTGTTCTAAACTTGTATTTCTTTGTTCTGTTGAACACAAAAGAAGATTTTGAAGAATGTGGGTAACCAAACAGTTGCTGGTCCCAAATGACTTCCATAGTATAATGAAGGGGAAAAAGCCAATAGGGACCAGAAACTATTTGGTTACCAACATCCTTCAAAATATCTTCTTTTGTGAAATTTCAACATTGTTTCAACATTTAGTGAACATGCAAAAATTATGTTGAACCAACATCATATTGTAATCTTAATTCAATGCAATTACGTAGACACATCAACACTGACTGGAATGGAATTAGCAGGGAGCATATGGTCTATATATTAATGAGCTGCAGGCCGGGGATCAAGTCAACTGCAGTATCAGCAAACATCTGAGGACATGCAGGAAATAAATTTCTGCCCAGAAGAAATCTGTATGACTCAAATGTTACACTTTCATATAGCTTATAGTTCTTATTTCTTTGCAAATTAAAAATAAGCTTTGTCTTAGATGTTTCTTTGGGGGAAAAAAAAATATTTGGAGAAATCAAAATATTAAATATATAACACATATTTGCTCGGGGAAGAACATTTGGTCTGGAATTCATATATAGAGAAATCCCTGAATTTGACCAATATGAGCACATTTTAAAGGTACACTATGTAACTTAACAGCCCTCTAGTGGTTAAAAACAAAACTGCATGCATTTTGCAGAAAAACACTGTTTTGGCTGTGCTGCTTCGGCTCAGTGTGACTGTGTGGATGAATATAACCTTTTACAATGCTTTACAATGAACTCTTAGAGAGCTACATATAGCAATTTATCTGTAAAATCAAATACATTTCAAATACCTTAAGTAATAAAAACGCCATCTATGCATTGTTTTTACAATATTTTAAATCCCTCATTTCTCATCATCTCTGCTTGTTTCCGCCACTAAATAAAAAAATAAAAAAGGTAATTGCGACTTTTTATCTCACAATTCTGCAATTGCGAGTTATAAAGTCAGAATTGTGTGATAGAAAGTCAGAATTGTGATAGAAAGTCAGAATTGTGATAGAAAATCAGAATTGTGTGATAGAAAGTAAGAATTGTGTGATAGAAAATCAGAATTGTGTGATAGAAAATCAGAATTGTGATAGAAAGTCAGAATTGTGTGATAGAAAGTAAGAATTGTGTGATAGAAAGTAAGAATTGTGTGATAGAAAATCAGAATTGTGTGATAGAAAGTCAGAATTGTGAGAAAAAACGTCAGTCTTCTTTCCCAATTGGACATTATAACACACAATTGCGATTTTATGGCCCAGTTTCACAGACAGGGCTTAGCCTAAGCCAGGATTAGGCCTTAGTTCAGTTAGGGCATTTAAGTAGCTTTTATAAACGTTCACTAGAAAAAAAACATTACTGGTGCGCATCTTTAGACAAAACAATGGCACTGACATATTTTAAGATCTGTCAGTACAAGTCAGTACTTTCAGTTAAAACAGCTCAAACATGCATTGTAGTCTAGGACTAGCTTAAGCCTTGTCTGTGAAACCAGAGCTATAACTCACAATTCTGACTTTATAACTCACAATTCTGACTTTATATCATTCAATTCTGACTTTCTATCACACAATTCTGACTATAACTCGCAATTCTGACTTTATATCATGCAATTCTGACTTTATAACTCGCAATTCTGACTTTATATCATGCAATTCTGACTTTCTATCACGCAATTCTGACTTTATATCATGCGATTCTGACTATCACTCAATTCTGACTTTATAACTCGCAATTCTGACTTTATATTGCGCAATTCTGACTATATCACTCAATTCTGACTTCATAACTTTATAATCAAGGCAAGTGATTCCCCATTTAGCTGCTCCATGTCAACCTTTCTCGATCGTTGTGACACTAATGCCACTCTCACAACAAGTAGCTGGAGCAACTTTTCTCTAAATATAGCTTGAATATAGACATGCACAGGCGAGTGACATATGTACACAATCTCCTGCGAAAACCATCCTGCCTGGCCTAAAATATAAACACTTATAATAGGCTTACCATAGTGAATCAGGGTAAGACAGAAACACGTTTTGGAGGAAGGATTGATAATGTATTGACTTGTTATTTAAATGTTGTTAATTTTGAACAAAAAATTTACATAGTGTACCTTTTAAGTCTGAGATCTTTTCTGAAACTTGAGAGATAGTGGCATCTTTTTCTTATTTAAAGATATAAAGAGACTCATTGTTCTTTCCTGTGAGTGTGTACATGTAAGTGCACTCAAATATATCTTACTTTTCTTCTCTCCCTCTCCTCCAAATCATAGAAGAAGCACTGTGCGTACTAGGAGCAAGAGAGAGTGTGCAATTAGAAAAGAGCAATTACATAAAATGTGAGCTTTGAGTGCACAACTTGAAACAACGTGCACAAAGTAGATTATTTTATAATGACATGCATTGTCAGTACAAATGTTATTAATACATTGGTTTTGGAGCCACTAGACTATAATCACTGTTAATTGTGAGTACCTCTCGATTAAATTGCAGTAGTTCTGCCTTGAGTCCTTTCTGATCGCCCTCTCTGATACACTCGATAATCCTCTCTACATTCATCGCTGCACAAAAACACACATGCACATATATGCACAAACATGAAATCATTCTTCAAAAAAGGTTAGGTACAGAAATAAGATACCACATTAAAAATCTTTGATTTAAACAGGAACAGTTATATGGAGTAGTATTAATTTACAATTAATACTTGCTATATAATTAAAAATAGTACATTTAAGATGTGTAACAGTGTTACTGAATGCTTGCTAATTCACTAATCAAAAGTAATTCATTATAATAAGCATAATAAATCTGTTATTAAAGCAAAGGAATAAAATAATAAAATATCACATAATATAATAACAATAAAATATAACATTTTTAATTCAACTTTTGATTCAAATTGTTACAGTGATATTATAATCTACAGTATAATAATCTATAAATATATGTAATATAATACTAAATGCAATATTAAATGACAAAAAAGCAAAATACGGTAGAAGCATTTTCACGAGTGGCCCTTAAACGTTTAGGCCGACTGTAGCTATTGACTGAATCAAATGCTACTGTTCATCAATATGGCATCAATATGAAATTTTCATACCAAAACACAAATATAAGCCTGCGTATAAGTCAGTTTCAGACTTCTATTCACTAAGTGTTTTCTTTATGTAGGTTAGTTCATCCTCTCACCTGTGAGTGTGTCTTCACCTGAGTGTGCCATGCAGGATCCAATGTGCTGGATTTTTAATTTCTATAGGATTTTAATAACTAGTCGTTTCTTTACCTCCAGGCCTTTTATGTTCCTCTCTGTCAGTCTTTTTCAGTCTCTGTTTACTCTGGCTTTGTCCCTGCCCCGTTTTCTCTGTAATCCTGCAGTGTATTAGTTATGCTCTAATCCTTTAATGTCTTTCCACTTTATCTCGATTCACTCGCCCTATAAATAACATCACAGAGGAGCCAGTCGATGGTGCAGTGGCATACAGTAACCACAAGATGGCAGTTCAGTTGAAGACAGTGACATGTCGACCAGCGCATGTCATTAAACATCAAATGATTAATAAACGTAACTACAAAGCTGCTTTGTTAATGTTTAATTTAAAGTCACCATTAAATCAAAACAGACAAGTCTTGTTTTTTATGGAATATTACAGTATTTAGGCTATTATAAATGATTTATCCACTTCATTATTTATTTTTTAATTTTTAAAGGGCGGGAAAACCTGTCACTCACATGAGATTCGTCAATAGCAAACCAACAACCATCCAATCGATTGCTGATGGACAATATTAAGTCCTGCGTACATTTTTTCTTGTTCGAGAAGCCGTTTCATGCACAACAGGGGAAAAACTTCTATGCAACTTCTGTTTCATCATGTCGACTTTAAATACTTTACCCAACATGCGCTCTTTCAGACCTAGTGTGAAATATGGTAGTCTAATATGATAGGCCTATTTTTCTCAGAACTAGTTTCTATCATTTTTAATCATAGCCTATAAAAACAAATAATTATAATTCACTCTGTTGTCTTTTTGGTATTTTTATTTATTGATTGAGGTTTGTCTCTTTTCCCTGAAGAACATTTCAACCATAGATTTAGCTTTTCCAAAGCCATAGTTTAAATTTAATTTTGACTAATTAAAATAAACAACAATTTACTCTAAGATACAATCCACTGGATGTAAATTATATTTTGAAAGGTTTAATCTTCATTCAGGTTTATATTTTTATTCACTGAGGTTTGTCTGTTTTTCCTTTAAAAAATTATCTACAAACCCGATTCCAAAAACGTTGGGACACTGTACAAATAAAAAAGGAATGCAATAATTTACAAATCTCATAAAATATTTTATTCACAATAGAATATAGATAACATTTCAAATGTTGAAAGTGAGACATTTTGAAATGTCATGCCAAATATTGGCTCATTTTGGATTTCATGAGAGCTACACATTCCAAAAAAGTTGGGACAGGTAGCAATAAGAGGCTGGAAAAGTTAAATGTACATATAAGGAACAGCTGGAGGATCAATGTGCAACTTATTAGGTCAAATGGCAACATGATTGGGTATAAAAAGAGCCTCTCAGAGTGGCAGTGTCTCTCAGAAGTCAAGATGGGCAGAGGATCACCAATTCCCCCAATGCTGCTGCGAAAAATAGTGGAGCAATATCAGAAAGGAGTTTCTCAGAGAAAAATTGCAAAGAGTTTGAAGTTATCATCATCTACAGTGCATAATATCATCCAAAGATTCAGAGAATCTGGAACAATCTCTGTGCGTAAGGGTCAAGCCGGAAAACCATACCGGATGCCCGTGATCTTCGGGCCCTTAGACGGCACTGCATCACATACAGGAATGCTACTGTAATGGAAATCACAACATGGGCTCAGGAAAACTTCCAGAAACATTGTTGGTGAACACAATCCACCGTGCCATTCGCCGTTGCCGGCTAAACCTCTATAGGTCAAAAAAGAAGCCATATTTAAATATGATCCAGAAGCGCAGGCATTTTCTCTGGGCCAAGGCTCATTTAAAATGGACTGTGGCAAAGTGGAAAACTGTTCTGTGGTCAGACAAATCAAAATTTGAAGTTCTTTTTGGAAAACTGGGCCATGTCATCCGGACTAAAGAGGACAAGGACAACTCAAGTTGTTATCAGCGCTCAGTTCAGAAGCCTGCATCTCTGATGGTATGGGGTTGCATGAGTGCGTGTGGCATGGGCAGCTTACACATCTGGAAAGGCACCATCAATGCTGAAAGGTATATCCAAGTTCTAGAACAACATATGCTCCCATCCAGATGTCATCTCTTTCAGGGAAGACCTTGCATTTTCCAACATAACAATGCCAGACCACATACTGCATCAATTACAACATCATGGCTGCGTAGAAGGAGGATCTGGGTACTGAAATGGCCAGCCTGCAGTCCAGATCTTTCACCCATAGAAAACATTTGGCGCATCATAAATAGGAAGATGCGACAAAGAAGACCTAAGACAGTTGAGCAACTAGAAGCCTGTATTAGACAAGAATGGGACAACATTCCTTATCCTAAACTTGAGCAACTTGTCTCCTCAGTCCCCAGATGTTTGCAGACTGTTATAAAAAGAAGAGGGGATGCCACATAGTGCTAAACATGGCCTTGTCCCAACTTTTTTGAGATGTGTTGATGCCTTGAAATTTAAAATCAACTTATTTTTCCCTTAAATCGATACATTTTCTCAGTTTAAACATTTGATATGTCATCTATGTTGTATTCTGAATAAAATATTGAAATTTGAAACCTCCACATCATTGCATTCTGTTTTTATTCACAATTTGTACAGTGTCCCAACTTTTTTGGAATCGGGTTTGTACACACACACAAACACACGAACACACACACACACAAACACACGAACACACACACACACACACACACACACACACACACACACACATGGTTTACAGGGACTCTCCATAGATGTAATGGTTTTTATACTGTACAAACAGTATATTCTACACTACCCCTACCCCTAAACCTACCCATCACAGGAAACTGTTTGCATTTGGTTTACGAGGACACAGGAAGTCCATGTTTACTCTGAAATACCCATGTTATTATACACATTTGTGTCCTCATAAACCTTATATACAAGAACACACACACACATTTTAACCATATTAGTTCTAGCTTTTCCTAATTTATGGGTATTAATTGTATTATGTTGATTTAAACTACTAGTTATTTTATTTGAAATTATTAAACTTTTAGGGGGAAAAAATCTACTTTAATTATCTTGCATGTTTCAGTACATAAAACAACATAATGGTAAATCATCTACTATCTTTCTTCCTTTAGAAGGCCAAATTGTGTTTGCAAATCTGATTTGTGAATTTTAATATGATAATGGGTTATTAAAGTACATTTTGTCCATGTGGTAGGCTACATATTACATGCATATATTACTACAATCTCATATGGTCCATATGGAAATGGATTATGACGTGTGTGTGTGTGTGTGTGTGTGTGTGTGTGTGTGTGTGTGTGTGTGTGTGTAAATGGGCATTTTAGCAACAATAGTGTGTGTGAATTTGTCATGTAACATAGTCAATGTGTTTCCTGACAGGACATCAATGCCTAGTAGCCAGAACAAAAAAATGACACACTCATACAGTACCCACACACTCGCTGCACCTAATGCCACTGATTGGCAATCAACAACAGGATGTGCCTGTTAAAGATAGGGGAATGTTTGAAATGATATACACAGAAATTCACATGAGAATAAACCCCCTTCACCTTTCCCTATCTGCACAAACAGACATACACAGACATAGATCACAATAAGTGCTCAAACAACAGCACCTCTTTTACTCTTAATCAAGTGTTACACAAATCCTGCATCCACACCTGCCGTTTACATCCTGTTGACAAGCTTCTTCGTAGCATGAAGCGATTGTGTCGTGGACAGTGAGTCAAGATGAATAAAGGTGAATCGGAGTAAAAGTCAAACATCTGTTCGTTGTTACAGGGAAGGAACAAAACTCAAATAACATTTAAAAAAAAAAAAAGAGATTTATGAGATTGATTCTGAAGTCAGTGACTTCACAATAAATAAATAATAAATATTGTAAAATTCCTAAGCAATGTTTAAGATATCCGTGTCATAGAATTGTTCTGTTTGAGTAGTAAATACTGCTTAACTGTCTCACGGGAATCACAGCTATAATTATGCCTGGTTGTTGGTCAATGATTATTTCTGGCACTGATTATGACTGACACAGGGAGATAATGACAAAATGATAGACAACTGACATGAAAATATATGATTTTTTTTTTTCTTTTTTTGGCAAAATGCAGACAGAAGTTAGACAAATCATGTGTCATACCTATAGATGAAATGCAAGGTGTGATTTAACATCTTTTACTTCTAACAGGTCTACATTTATACTACAGAGATAAGTGGATATAATTTATATATACATAAACTGAAATTTGAGAACAAATTTGAATTTTAGTTCATTTTCAGTTTCAGTTTTAATTTTCATTTTAGTTTTAAGTTTTTGTCATTTGTATTACTTTATTTTTTTTAAATATTTGTAACTTTCATTTATTTTTATTTTAGTATTTAGCAGTGTTAGGGGTAACGGATTACAAGTAATATTAGTTACTTTTTCAAGTAACTAGCATAACAATGTATTACTTTTCAAGTTACAACAAAATATCTGAGTTATTTTTCAAATAAGTAACACAAGTTACTTTGCTTTCCTATGTATTGACTGACAGCTCTCCTGTCCTGAGAGAAATCAGGAGTAAGTGCAGTAATGCACTGTATTCCTCAAAATGAATGTAAACAGTCAGATGATAACTCAGAATATTACACAAACCTGAAATAAATAAATATGTTAAACAACACAAATATACTTTATGTATTTAATCTCACTTTATTAACCAATGTTAAACCAATGCTGCTGACCTTCGATGATCCGGTTCAACCACAAGAATAAGCAAAAATGATTTTAGATAAACATCACTTTTGTGTTTCATTAGTAAGTAAGAGTGTTGAATTTTCTTCTCCTGTATCCTATTTTTCTTTAATCCTGAATGGCAACACAGCTGAAAGGTATGTTTGAGCTGCCTGAGGTTTATTAATTTCTCTTTTGGTGTGAAAGGGCCTTTATACAGAGCCCCGCACATGACATGCAGGAGAAAAAATCAAATCGTGCATACGATTTCGTTCCCTCGATTTGCTAAATTGTGGACCCGATTTACTATTTCGTTCCTTCAATTTGCTAAATCGTGCATGCGATTTACTATTTAGTTCCCTCGATTTGCTAAATCGTGCACCTGATTTACTATTTTTGTTCCCTCGATTTGCTAAATCGTGCACCCGATTTACTATTTTGTTCCCTCGATTTGCTGAATCAGGCGTGCAGTTAAAGCGGAACTCAGTAAGATTTGTGAAGCTCCCCCTACAGGTTCCTTCAGTGAATCACACTGTCGTAAATACTCCAAGCGCAGCTCTGGACTACAACAACTACAACGCTCACCAGCGCAGTAGTTTTGCAAATACAGTACAAGAAATCTCCATGGACGTGGGTAATTTGCGAAATTGTCTTATAAAGTCATAATATATACATTGTTTTTGAATTACCGTAAAGCATTTTGTCACTCTCGCGTGAACGTGAACATGAGGCGAGATTGTGTCGGGTCGGTGCAGCTCAACTTGCAAGTGCTGTTTTCTAGCGTAGACGTGACAGAGGGGGTTAGTGCACGCCTCAAACACACCACTACAAGTCAATTAACCATCGTAAGGACTTAGAAAACTATTTATGAAGGTAAAAAAAAGTTACTTAGTTCTGCTTTAAGTATTTTGTTCCCTCGATTTGCTAAATAGTGTGTGCGATTTACTATTTCATTCCCTCGATTTGCTGAATCGTGCGTTCAGTTAACTGTTGTTCCCTCGATTTGCTAAATAGTGCGGGCGATTTACTCTTTCGTTCCCTCGATTTGCTAAATAGTGCTCACAATTTACTATTTCGTTCCCTCGATTTGCTGAATCATGCGCGATTTACTATTTAGTTCCCTCAATTTATAAAACGTGTGCACGGTTTACTAATTTGTTCCCTCGATTTATAAACCGTGCGCATGATTTACTATTTCTTTTCCTTCAATTTCTAAATCGTGTACATGATTCAGCAAATCGAAGGAATGAATTAGTAACGATTTAGCTTATTATTTTTTTCCCCTGCATGTCATGTGCGGGGCTCCGTACTTTACATTTGCCAAAAATAGAGCTTTTTTATGTCAAGTCAAGTCACCTTTATTTTCATAGAGCTTTATAAAATAAAGATTGTTTCAAAGCAGCTTTACAATTTTTAAAAATAAGCAAGCAAGCTCAGCCCAGGTGAGAAAAAGTAATGCAAAAGAAACATAATGCATTATTTTCCATAAAAAGTAACTAAGTAATGCAATTAATTACCTTTTAGGGAGTAACACAATATTGTAATGCATAACTTTTAGAAGCAACTTTAAAGTTTTTTTTTTTATTTAAGTTTTTTTTAAATATTTTTATTTTATTTCATCTTAATTTCAATTACTGAAAACTGTCGTTATAGTTTAAGTTTTAGTAAACAGTTTTAGTTATTTGGATTTTGAGTTTTAAATGTCTTGCAAAGGTTTTTTTGAGAATAAACTAAAAATAATAAAACATGTAAAACATTTCTTTAACATGATTATAATTAGATTAGAGGTCTTACATTTCTTGCCTTTCTATCTATCTAACTGGCCTACTAAAACAAGAAAATACTATGTTTTAAAGAGCTATATGAAATATCAGACAGCTTTTGAGTTTGTATTAACCACAAACCACAACTATTATCTGTAGGCTGCGAAAATTGTCTTAATAAAAGGGCCAGAGCACATTTGGCCTCTATACCACTCAAGGTGCACGCTAAAGTTTCATTGAAATTCATGACCTGTTGCATATCAATGTCACGGTCACAAGAAAACAGCAGGAAATGTATATGAAGTAATGTAAACTGAGTCAGGTGAATTATGGGTTTCTGTGCTTTATCTAACACACGATCACTATATGATACATGTTTGTATATGACAAACATAAATGTTTGCAGGTGGCACTTGACTGAAAAAAAGTGAGGTATTCCAGCAGCTACTCCGACTGAGAAAACAACTCCAGATGTCCAAAGCAGGAAAAGTGCACAATAGAGTCTATAGGGAAACAGTGAACAAGCATAAGGAGGGGGGAAAAACTAGTCAAGAAAAAGGATGAGAATAGGGGAAAGGTTGTGAATGGACAGTCATCTCCTTTATATAGCTGAATTCAAATGACACCTCAAAATTCCTGGAAGTTCCTGACTGTCTGAAAAGATTTTATTTGAAGACTGTTGAGAGTGAGACTTCATGTCATCAGAAAAAAATACTGGCTTTGGAATATTGATGGGAATTCTGAGAGTTAACAGAACTGGAGGGGATCTGAAGTGCAAAGGGCATGAAACAAGAAAGAGATGGAAAAAAAAGAGTGTCTCAAGTTAGAGGAACAAAACGACAGGAAAAGTGGAGCGATAAAGGAAAGCTGTGTGAGAGGAGGGGCTATTTTAAGAGATGGCTTTCCGGCAGGTGAAAGAACTGAAAAAAACCTTTCAGGAACAAACAGTCAGTTGAGACGTAAAGAGGAGGTGAGTCATAAGAAGAAGGAAGTGCTGTAGAAAGTATGACCGCATCTGGGTTAGAGAAAAAAACACATAAAATATATTTTATCATCTAGAAGGTGTTACATCTGTACCAGTTTAAATGGAGTCTATAAGAAGAAAGGTACAAATATATACTAATCCACTGCAATTGGCAGTGAGGACACACACCCTTACGTAACCCCGCCCCCTTCCAGCTGTCATATAAATACAGAGGAGGCAGAGGAGACTGTAGAACTTACATGCTTTTCTCAGTCAAAGACCAAGTGGATCATATTCAGTTTTTCTCAGCAGTGTGATATTGTTTCTAAGGATTGATGGTCAGGACAAAAAGCCTTCTCAAGTGTCTTCCTTCCATGCGAGGTGAGTTCAAAAATATATCAACAAAATGTTAATTAGTTGCATTTAATTGAAAACATATTATCTGTACTATAACTTAAACTATAACTTAAAACTAATATATATATATATATATATATATATATATATATATATATATATATATATATATATATATAGGCTATAATATAAACTTAAAAACTAAAACCATAACAAAGCATTTCCTTATTTGAAATAAAATAAACATTAACTGAAATAAAATACAATTAAAAAAAAATATTTGCCAAATCAACACTTCTCATTTTTGTTTAGTTTAAGTACCCCAAATTAACTAAAACTAAATGAACTTAAACTAAACATTAAAAATAAATAAAAAACTATATGGACATATTTTATTATTTTATATTTTAATAGCAAATAAAACTGTAAATGTAATAATACAATTACAAAAGCACACAAAATGAAAATATAAAAAAATAATAAAATAAAATCTAATTTAAAATATTAACAAAAACTATAATAGTATATAATAATAATAAAATAACACGTATTGATTGATTGTGTGTAATTTGCATCTCTGCAGGTCATACCATTATGGAAGTGGCTGTTTTGCTGTTGCTGACTATACCGATGAACACAGCCACACAACTGAGACAGACACGGAGGTGTGTGCATTTACACACAGACACACACACACACACATGCTGGGTTTCCATGTTTTGTTCGGACTCTCCATAGACATGATTTTTATACTGTACAAACTGTATTATGTAATTATACAACATTTTAATATATATTTAATATATTCACACAGTATATTCACTGTCACATGTATTAAACAGGACACAGACAGAAAGCCTCTCACTAGTGAAGAGCATACAGAGGTCAAGGGACGTGACCTTGGACAGAACTGACAGAGAGACTCCATCAATGGAGACCAAAACAACCAGCAATCCAGATCCAGACACAGCCTCCTCTCTGCTTCTACAAACCATCCTTCAAAAGGCCAGAGAGTAAGTGAATCAATGTCTAAAGCTAAACATTTCTGAAAGAATACATACTACTGTTCAAAAGTTTGGGGTCAGTCAGTTTTTTTTTTTTCTTTTGTAAATGTTTTTTATGCTCTCCAAGGCTGCATTTATTTGATTAAAAATATATTAAAAACAGATATATTTTTTACAATTTAAAATAACAGTTTTATGTTGTAATATATTTTATAAATGTAATTTAATGCTGTGATGAAAAGCTGAATTTTCATCATCATTACTGCAGTCTTCAGTGTCACATGATCCTTCAGAAATCATTCCAATATGCTGCTCAAAATTTTTGTGGAAACCATGACACATTTTTTGTATGATTCTTTGATGAATAGAAGGGTAAAAAGAACAGCATTTATTTGAAAAAGAAACATTATAAATGTCTTTCCTGTCACTTTTGAGCAATTTAATGCATCCTTGCTGAATAGAAGTATTACTTCTTTAAAAAAATCAAACTTTTGAACAGTAGTGTGTAAAAATAATACGCGAGAATATTGTGTTGCTTGTCTGCTGCTTGGGATTGAAGTTAATATCAATTATTAACAAAAAACATGTTAAAAGTATTAAAATTATCTCTGCTCTCCCACACTTATATTATATCATATATCTTAAATGTTGAAGCCCATGATTCACATTTGTCTTCTCTCTCTGCAGAAAGCGAGCAGCTCAGAAAGGCTGTCAGCTCGGAACATGTCAGGTACACAACCTGGCCAGCAAGTTATTCCGAATGGGTCAGAGTACTGGAAAAGACGAATCCAAAAAGGCAAATGACCCAACAGGATATGGACGCTAAGAATATACATCCCAGACGAGCTTCTGCTCATTCATCAAAGGACAGAATGAATTTGACTGGTACTGATCAGGATATGGCTAATATATATATATATATATATATATATATATATAAAGAGTTTAAATAAATATTCTATATTATATTAACTAACTAACTCTCTGTCTTTGATAGACATTGTTTAAGCTGCTTATTGTATAAAAGTTGTATGTATTCTATTTAAAAATTGTATATAAAGGTGACAAATGTACTAAAATGAATAAATAACAGGCAGAAATAACTTTATGGTTTATTATTTGTGTTGTACAACATGGTGTAGCATCCTTGGCATATTTATTTTACTCTTGTGAATATGGAGGGTAAAATGGGGCTTTATACTAAAGAAAATATGTCAAAATTTTGAGAACCAAAATATCTGACAATCAAAAATATATTTATGAATATTGTGATATTCAGTAAAAATAAATATTTTTTGACCATTAAATATTTTGGTACTCAAAATATTTGGCATATTTGAATAAAAATAAACAATAAATAATGAAAATATAATATAACATATAATATAATATAAATAAATCTAGGTGATGAGGGGGACCATTTATCTTACATTTAGGGTAAAATGTCTTTCAGCATGGAGCAAAGGCAGTTTTACTGTTTAATTGTAATTTAATAGCTATTTAATGTATAGGTAATATGCAATATTTAATTTAATATCATTTGTAATTTAATGTCTAATATATACATATCGTTAGCCTCATAGCATAATTGCCTAAGTATCATTTGAAAATGAATGACTTAGGCAATTATGCTATGAGGCTAACGATATATGAAAATAATAAAACATGATTTTCAATGAAATATATTAAATATTTCACAATTTTACATATTAATAAAAGAAGAACAAGATCAAAATAGCATTTACAATCAAACCAAAATTTATTCAGACACCTTGAACATTTCATTCATTAATAGTTTATTCACTATAGTTTAAAAAATGGTAATAAAATAAGATCTCAGATTTAAACTGTGTCAGAAAAAAAAAATCTTAATTATGTCAGATAACAATTAAGCAAAACATGGTGAGGTCAAAGTGTCTGAATAATTTTTGGTCCCAATTTTTCATCAGTTTTACTGGTAGTCCACTGTATGAAGATTTTTTGGGTAAAATATGTCACAGTTTACTTTATTTTGCTATCCTCACTTACATAAATGAACTATAACACCCACTAGTAAAAATATATAAAAAATGTCTGAATAATTTTTGGTTTGACTGTAGTTCCGTAGTACAATAAATCATGGCTGCGTCCAAAAAACTGGAAAATGCTGCCTTCGGAGGACACATTTCAAGGTAGGAAGGCATCAAGGCACGTCCAAATCCAAAGTTAGCTTCACTTCCTGTCTCCTGAGATACCTTCATCTGATCAATTTTTGAAGGCAGCATACATCGAGTACTGTCGAGTAGGTACTACATTTGAATTTAAATTTACTTCACGACAGTTGAAAAATGAATGAATTTGGACGTACTACCAAAGCCACTGGAAGGCAAGCCTGCAAGGTTTAGCCAAAAAAGCGTAACGGCTAATGCTAACGCTCCGCCCCCCGCGGTACACAGGGAATGAGACCAGAGGCTGTTTTTTGAATGGAAGTCAATGGATGAGAGGCTTCACTATGCTGGTTAAACAGCTTTTGTGGGGAAATAGCTAATCATTTAATTAATCAACAGCCTGTTTGCTAATCTTCAGCATGTTTTACACTAAACAATGCTTTGTTTGGGAACTATATGTAGATTTTAGCTTGATAAAAATGTATTTTTTCAAGACAAGGCAGACTAGGAATGTTGCGACTGACGTCACTGCCATTACACGATAGGCTGAGAGGTGCCACACGTGATTAAGTTAGCCGTTACGCTTTCTCCAATGGTAAGAGATACAGACCCTCTTATCTCCCCATTATATACAATCTCTGTCTCTGGTACTACATCTGCTATGTTTTTACTGTCACATGACCTACCAGCGTCAGTTACGTCCCTTCAACTCCATTCACAAATCCTCTCCCATGGCCTCATGGAATAGTAAAGTGTCCATCATATGCGCACTACAGATGCCTTGTCCAAAGCCTTGTCAAATAGTCACACTTGCGGTCTTTGCACTTGACCACTTGTCTACTTACATGATGTATTTCCTGTATTTGGCTCAAGTGTTCAAGTGGGCATGAAGACTGCAAGTGTGTGTTGAAGTTTTGATTATCTGATGGGACACACTTAAAGTCTTGCAAAAAAAATGCAAATGCAAAATACGTACCAATGCGTACGTATCGCTGCAGTTTCCAACAGAAACGAACGCAGTAAAATGGCAAGCGCTTTTGATCGTTTGGTCCCACTTTATATTAAGTGGCGTTAACTACTATGTATTTACATCAAAAAATAAGTACAATGTACTTGTTGGGTTCATATTGAATTGCAAAACACATTTGCTGCTATTGAGGTGGGATATGGGTAAGGTTAGGGAAAGCTTTGGTGGTATGGGTAGGTTTAAGGGTAGGGGTAAGGTGTAAGGGATGGGTCAACAGTGTAATTACAAATGTAATTACAGAAATTAATTACAGATGTAATTACATGCAGGTATTTTTAAAATATAAGTACAATGTAAAAACATGTATGTACACAATAAGTGCATTGTATCAAATGATTAATTTAAATGTAAGTACATAGTAGTTAAGGCCTCTTAATATAAAGTGGGACCGATCGTTTTCATACACGGTTGCGATTACGGGGTCAGATTATGGATTAATAAAGACTCGTTTTCATGTCTCCTTGCACAATATTATGTTATGACTTCAAAACGCTTTTTTTTTTTTTTTTACCAGAGTGCACGATATATTTTTGGACTTTGCATCGCTTAACCAGCTCCATATATTTTGCTTAACATAATAAGCTTGCTTGGTAGCTCAGCCGATACGGAGTTGTACTTACAACGAGGAGTCTCTGGGTACGAATCCCGTGAAAGGTGAGTCATGGTAAAGAGAGCTCAAAGAGAGATCTAAATGAGCTAAAACGGTAAGATCACGGATGCTTTTTATGTCACATTTGCTTGTGTTAAAGGTCCCGTTCTTTGTGATCCCATGTTTCAAACTTTAGTTAGTGTGTAATTTTGTTGTTAGAGTATAAATAAAATCTGTAAAATTTTAAAGCTCAAAGTTCAATGCCAAGCGAGATATTTTATTTAACAGAAGTCGCCTACATCGAACGGCCAGTTTGGACTACATCCCTCTACTTCCTTCTTTAATGACGTCACTAAAACAGTTTTTTGACTATACAGTAGTTCAGCAAATGCAATTTTAACAAAAGGAACCATGATTTTGTACTCACATTTGAAAACGCTGGTTACAAATGTAACTGTGGTTCTATGAAAAAGTGGAAGATCACCAGAGGCAGTGCTGAAAGCACTAGTGGAAAATTCCTCGCACTCACGCTCGATCAAGAATCGAATGACAAAGTTGTCACCTCATGACTCGTGACGTGCCTTGAACTATAATAACCTTCAACGAGCCCAAAAGAGCCCACGTCACGCCTCTCTTCATCTCTCTTCACTGGCTACCACTTGCTGCTCGCATCAAATTCAAGGCGCTGACGCTTGCTCACAGATCCACCACAGGCTCAGCACCCTCCTACTTCCACTCACTCTTACGAGTCTACACTCCTACCAGAAACCTGTGCTCATTAAAGGAGCGAAGGGTTGTGTTACCATCACAGAGAGGCACGAAATCACTTTCCAGAACATTCTCATTCACTGTCCCTTGCTGGTGGAATGATCTTCCTGCCTTCATCCGGAATGCGGAATCCCTGGCAATATTCAAAAGACAGCTGAAAACCCATCTCTTTCGTGAGCACTTAACCTCATCTTAAAAAAAAAAAAAAAAAAAAACCTTCTTATTCCTATCCTTTCACTTCCTCTAATCCCTCTCTATTGTAGTTTAGGATAATCTGAGCACTGCCTATAACTTGTATTATGAGCACTTCTTGTCAATTTGCCTCGTCATGATGACTCGCTTGTTGTATTCCTCACTTGTAAGTCGCTTTGGATAAAAGCGTCTGCCAAATGAATAAATGTAAATGTAAATGTAAATAACCCCTTAGCATGTCACCTCGATCTCTTAGATCATTCTCGCAATACTGAGTGATCCCCAAGATGGGTAGAAATGCTGGATTAGGCCACAATGAGGCACTACTAATGTCAGCACTCCAGCGCAAACAGGGGACACTCACAGATAATGCATGGAGTTCACTCACACACTTTGCTGTTGTAATTGCCAAGAGAAATGCAGTCTTGAATGACAGCCATTTAATGTCTGACTCCAAAATTGGCTCGAATGGGGGCTGACACAGGGAACTAAGCACCATACTCAAATCCTATGTCAGACTCCGGACTGCCTGTGGAGGACAAAGACGATTAGCTCCTTTCAAGAAGGCAACAATCAACCGGTCAGACCCAAGTGAAGAAGCAGCAAACTCGGTCTGAGCTGACAAAGCCACCACATACACCTTAAATGTAGATGCAGAATGTCCAAGCTCCAAAAGATGTTGCAAGAAATCTAAAATGCATCCCACCGAGCACTGTAATAAGTTGATGTCATGGCTAGAACACCAATAACAGAATACCTTCCATTTAGATGAATACAACTTGCGTGTAGACGCGCAGCACGTGCATTCAAAAAAGTGTCCTTGGCCCTCTGTGAACACTCCAAGAGAGGCCCGGTGGGCCCAGAGGCCAGACCCACAGTTTCAACCGTTCTGGATGTGGGTGCCAAACTCTCCCTCCTAACTGACTCAATAGATCCAGTCTGTTCGGCAGATGACAAGGAGGCCCTATTAATACTGAAAGAAGTGTCTGAAACCACGACCTTGCGGGCCAATGAGGAGCCACTAACAGTAGATGGTGCTGGTAGTTGCGCACCGACACGGAATCTTCCAAATCAGTGGTAATGGGGGAAAAGCATATAGCATCACGCCTGGCCAGTCGTGGGCTAACGCATCCAGACCCAGAGACCCTGGTTCGTCCACCAGGGAAAACCAACAAGGACAGTGAGACGTGAGACTGTCTGCAAACACATCCACCGCAACAGTCCCAAATGTCCTCCATATCATCTGCACGACGTCTGAATGTAGACTCCAATCTCCCTGCGACACCCTGCCACGAGAGAGAGTATCTGCAGCATGATTGAGTCAACTTGGTAGATATGCTGCCTGGATGGAAAGCAGATTGGTCTGCGCCCAAATGAACAGATTGTGAGCTACTGGAAGCGCACTCTGTGACCTCATGCCTTCCTGATGATTGATATAAAAAACACTTTGTTGTCCGTGCGCACCAAGACATGCTTTTCCCTGAGAACAGTCTGAAAATTCAAAAGGGTAAGGATCACAGCTGTCAGTTCCAAAACATTTATGTGTGCTGTACGCATAGCCCCTCTCCAGGTGCCATTCACTCCCCTCCTGCACCAGACTCACCCCCCCAGCCGAGAACACTGGCATCTGTCCTTATGACTTCCCAGCGAGCAGGTGGAGGACCTAATGGAACATGCTTGTATCGGACACAGTCATTTTTGGATGAGCCAGCACTGGAATGGCCTGAGCCACAATAACCTGAGTACTACTGCTGTTGCTGCTGTGAGCTTCCCCAAGAGTCTCAAGAGAACCACATAGCGCTGAGTGTGACCCACCCGAAACCTCTTTATATCTCTCAGAATCAACCATATGGAGTTGGGCAAGCTGACATCATAACAGAGTTTAGGGCAAGGCCTATGTAACTGGTTCACTGTGTCGGAACAAGCTTGCATTTGTCCCAGTTCACAGTGATTCCCAAAGCTGTGGCGTGTTCCAGTAGGTGACGAGCTTGATCTATTTCTTGCTGGGGTGATGCTGCACAGACAAGCCAGTCGTCCAGGTATGGTAACACCCTCATGCCAGTCCTCTGGAGTGGTTCCAGTGCTGCCTGGATGAACTTCGAAAAAGCTCTTGGTGCCAAAGCTAGGCCAAATGGAAGAACCCTGAACTGAAATATGTAACGTCTGGATAAGATCAGTCTTAGCCAACCAACTTTAGAATTTTCAGAATGCTTTTAGCCTCCTGAACTGCGCATGTAAATCTTGCGTTGGCTCCGGCTTGGCGGACACTAACAGCTCACTGGACACATTTTATGGCTATTTCGACAGATTCCTGAACATCTCCCTTGTGACTTCAAATGATCATGGTCAACTCGGATTGAATTACTGCAAGCCATGTGGCGGCATTCCAGCCAAACCCCAATACACACCACACACACACACGCAGACACACAGATACACACAAACACGCATGAAGATTGTATGTACAAAATATGACTGTGCCAAAGTGTATCCGTCGTTGTATTTCAAGCATGTATGTATCCCTAGTGTATAAGCTGTATAAGCTTAGCTCCGACTGTAGTGGTGTTTAGTTTTATTCTAAATGATAAAATTCAGGTATAAACTGTATCTCCCCTTTTTATGTTTCTGACAAGTTTGGTTTATTTGTAAAGCTCTCTTTATGCCTTATTCGACAATGTATGTCACATTACTGTAAAATCCATTGTTCTATTTTTAATGGTACTTCGAAGAAAAATGTTACTTGGATCTAACACTTCATAAATTATGCAAATCGAGCTGCAAGACAAGACGAAGAAAAGGTTTGCCCGCCAAAATTGCACCCTTACCATTGGCTGTTTCTACCAAGAAGGCGTGTTGGGTTGTTTTTCCATAAAAGTCAACCACACGCATTCTTCCTTTGTCTCTTGTCTATCGATTGTCCCAATTGTCCCTCGCCATCTCGTGGAGAAGCCAATGAACTGCAGCTGCACTGAACCGAAACTCAGCACGCAAACTCATGCAAGTACCGCTTCTCCATCTTAGATGCGATAAGTCATACGACCTAACCAAGTAATACTGATTCTTTGCTGGCTCTCAAGGACTGTTAGTAAGTTTTGGTTCTTGTTTTCTCTCTTTTCCTGTCTTTACTTTGCTTTTGTATATATATATATATATATATATATATATATATATATATATATATATATATATCCCCTGTGTATATTTAGCCTATGTATTCGTAGTTTCATATATTAAATACATTATATTCATGCTCGATTGTTTCTGCTGCTCATTCAGAAAACCAAGTCACTTCTACGTTTTGTTTCTGCAACACTGCTTTACGCCTTGATGCTATAATAGGAATTTATTCTTGTGGCCAGAGAATAACAATTTCTTTCATAATAGTCTTTGAAAAAACCCATAGTTTGCTGGACAAGCTAGGATAGTTTTTCTAAACAACTATTAAACTAGAACTAATCATATATGTAATTAATTACAATCCGTTGTAATTAATTCACAATATATGTGCATAATTCCCTCTTTGGGTGATCTATATTATAATTAGTCATAACGTGTTATGATTTATTATATTCATATATTTCACCCATGAATTAATTAAATACCTGTAAAGTGAATTCGCTACAAATATTTGACCCCCCATGGCAAATCAAAGGAACCACCTGTGCTCTGGTGCAATCGGAATATAAAAATAGGCGTCCTTCAAGTCTATTGTCATGAACCAATCTTGCGGCAATGATGGCCTGCAACACATCTCTTGTGCGTAACATTCTGAATGGCAGGAACTTGAGAAAACAATTTAAGTTTCTTAAATCCAAAATGGGGCGAAACTCGCCACCTTTCTTTGTGACCAGAAAATAAATGGGAAAAAATCCCCCGGGATGAACTTTAGGATCGACGTGTTCTATGGCACCTTTGCGCAACAACTCTTGAACTTTGTGCGCAAGTGCCTGTGCCTGACGTGGATCGTGAACTATTGTTTGTCTCACGCCGGTATGAACAGGAGGTCGACAGTGAAACTGTATATGGTACCCTCTTGAAAGGGTTGTCAAGAGCCACTGATTTGTTGTTATTGATCTCCAGGGTGGCATTTTACCAAGTCCTACTGTCTCTGGGTCATGCATTAAATCCAGTGTGCGACGCAGAAAAATATTCTCAGACCCCACTGCTGGTTGAGGGGGATCTAGATTGATGCGGGCAAGCATAGCTTTTAATGTTCCTTCCAGGGATGCAACAACTGAAGATGATCCACCTGATTGCACAGATACGGTCTCACTGCCAGAGTGCTGCGTGGATCTTCAGGCAGATTTTCCTCAGCACTTGGAGTAACATCTGGAATGGTTTCAAAAAGTGAGTCAGTGGCAGCCACTGACATCACATCCAAATCCTGTCCTGTATGCATCATTGGTGAGGATGTCATACATAACGCTGAACTTTCTCTCGTACATCCGTTTTAGACTGAGCTTTAGACAGAAGTGGCAATAACAGCTCCACTGCAGAAGACAGCTGATTCATTTTCACCACTAGAGGTCACTTATTCAGTGGCTTATCCTTGATTTTGTGGAATCATGGGATGTGTTGTTTTCATGTCTACAGACAGTGGAAAAGAATCTGGATGGGACTCGGGCAGAAATCATGTTCATGGATGATATTATTAACGTTACTGTAGTATGAAGCAGAGCAGGGCGAGTGATGTTGGAGCAGAGCGAGACTGCTGGAGAGACTGTATCAAATTGAGCCCGAATCAGACCCAGATGAACAGCAAACGCGGCTTTTAAAGGACGTTTAAGAATGGTATTTCATTTAGTATTTGTGTCAAAGTGTTTAGATGTTCTGTCACTGCTGTTTGTTAGCTTTCAATATACGGTTTTATCCTGATTAAATCTTTACTGTAGCTGAATACATGACTGAGTAGTCACATTTTTGTAAAGGTAGCGTTTAATTTCCAGCATGAACAACTATTTTTCTATGAACATAGAAGTTTGTTGGTGTTTGTTGGAGAAGTATGCACTATTATACAGCTAACTGGCTAGCGAAGCAAAAACGAGTTGCTCTTTGTATATGTCTTTGATGCAACCAAAAAATAGCAACAGAACTATACGTTTAAAGGACACGTACAAACAATAAAACGTACTTACAGTTTGAAGCCAATAAACAGCAGCTTCTGCTTTTAAAGTGGGAACTGCTCCGTCAGTAAAAGCCTTTGTGCAAATCCAGTATTGAACTCGTGTAGATTCTGGAAGCTGTCTTCAGCGCCGCATCCAGTGTAGAAAATATCAAAGATTATAATGGGTTCTATTATCTTTTGACGAGTCGCGCTGTGCCGCGCCACTCGCGTCGGGTGTACAAACTCTTCCGCTTTCATTATGCTGCGCCACATGGCCTCGCCCACTTTGTTGCGTGTTTGTTGCAGGGTTTATGATGTCACCAACCCGGGAAGAAGCTCGTTGTAGTCCAAACCGGTCGTTTTTGTAGGCAATAAACTGCCATAACTTTAAAAGACAATATCTCCGTTTGCACTGAACTTTCAGCGCTGTAACTTTGCAGATACTGTTTATGCTCAAGCAGCAACATTACACACTTAACTAAAGTTAAAAAAGTGAAATCGCATTGAACCACCCCTTTAAACAAGAAGCTATATATATAGTTATAGTTTTCAGTCAGTGGATGAATCCATACAGTTCCTCATCTGTCTAATAAATCAAATAATATGTTTCATTAGGCAGATGAGGAATATAAAGCGTCTTTGGTGTTTCAGTGGTTTCTACAAAATAAAACCGGAAATCGAGGGTAACACGGGTATGATGTCATTGATAGGCGACCCATGGACACAGCCCGTGTCCTGGTTAAAATTGCATATTTCTCTGGATTTAAACATTCTTGGAAACATTTGGGATAATGTAAGTACACAAGTCAACAATAATATTTAACATTGTTCTAGTGGTTTTTGGATATTTTAATCCAAAAATCCTACTGTACATATTGTGCCTTTAACTGGTTGCATATGTTAGATTTATTGACTCAGGCAGCGAAAAGCTATCAAACATTGTTTACTTAATCAACTGAGTCAGTGTAATGGTGAAGGGATCAATCAAATAGGCCAATTGATGGAAGGTTTGCGAAGAAATTTCATGCTCCCTTGTAAAAGTATTTTTTAGTATTTTTAAAATACAAAAATACAGTAGTTTATTTTGATACATTGTGTGGCTGCTGTATTTTGTAGTTTTGATGTATTTTTGCCCAACCCTGCCTAGGATATCTAAGTCCACTAAAGGAGGGAGAGCGTTTTCACATTTGGTTGGAACACCTCTGAAGTGACAGCGCCAACTCCTGTGAGGACTTGCACAATCAACATGCACATTCCCAAGTTAATATGTAATTAATTATTTCCAGGAGCTCATTACCTTCAATTAAACTGATAAACAGTGATTGTACATTAAATTGCTTAAATGATTACATTGTTGGCTAACTGCATTTTCTCACTTAGCCTATCAATGTTATATATGTCGTCATATTTTCCAGCCCTAAAACTTGTATAGTTTGTCAGTTTAAAAAAAAAAAAAAAAAAAAACACCCAATTATGCAGAATATAAAATGGCAAATATTTAATTGATACAAAATGACACAAAATGATAACTGCAAATCCATGTTTCTCTGCCTGGATTCCAGCTGTTCTGTTAATTGCAGTGATCCATTTGCTTCTTTTTTCTGTAGCTTTCAGCAGTCTGTAAAAGTAGCCTACCTATAGCCTACCTCAGATTTTGTGTCAAAGCTATTTGTATAGTCAATCGCAAAGCTCTTTAAATTTAATTTAATTTTTTTTTTTTTAATAGGTCACTGCAATTAACAGAAACAGCTAACTCCAGCAGGGAAACATGGATTTGCAGTTATCATTTTGTGTCAAATTGTTGGATTTTGAGGTAAAATCATACCGTATATATTGTATTGTTTTATATTGTGTTGACAAGCATGTCCTGATATTGCTGAGTTAGATGCGTTCCTGGGTCAACATATTTTGTTGATCCTGGAACAACATTCTAGTCTGAAAATGTAGTCTTAACCCTATACCCCTAAACCTAACCCTACCCATAAGTTATCCCAAAAATCAGAGGGAAATGATAGATGAATAACACTGATGTAGAAGCACCAATTCATGATTTTAAGCCTAAACTTGACATAATCTGTAAACTTGTCCCTCAAATCTGATCTGAAATCTTGTTGATTTGAATGTTGTTCCAGGATCAACAAAATTGTTGACCCAGGAACATGTTGAACTCAGCAATATCAGGTTATGCTGTTGGGCACCTCATCAATTAAATATTTACCATCTTATATTCTGCATAATTGGGTGTTTTTAAATAAACACTGACAAAAACTATACAAGTTTTAGGACTGGAAAATATGACGACATATATAACATTGATAAGTGATTACGCGGATTTAAACCTACCAATATTTATGTAAAATATTCAGGCAGATTTGCTTTATGTATTTCCCCGGCCACGAAATCAGGCACATATAAATGTCAGGAAACACGACTCCTGGCTGCATGTCAATATCCATGGATTAGGTTTATTTGACAAGTTGTAAGGAACACTTTCGATTCCAACCTTTAATTGGTTTGTTTTACTCGCCTTTTCGCAGTTTCCCCTATTAAATCCAGTCACGCAGCAGGATCTTTTACCACTCAGTCCAGCTGAGGGAGCGCGTTCCGGCGAGAAAGTGACGTAGATGCAGGCACGTGCACACATAGACAAAAAAGGGGCTTGCCTTGAGCACCTGCCCTTTTTCTTCCTCGAGAGAAATTAAGTGCCCTTTTTTCTGGGGTGCTTTTTTTTTAATAAATGAATATATATTCCTGTTTGCGTACAGCTTCCCTGTCAAACAAATATATTTACTGAATAAAACAAATAAATAAAAAATACTATATCAGGTCGGCTTTGTCGAGTTCAGATGCCCTCACTCCGCGACACGCCATAATAGATGCATACCCTCTTCAGGCTTTCGATCGAGGCAAAGCCTGCGTCTCAATGTGCATACTATCCATCCTAAATAGTATGTGACATTAGTAATATTCAATACTATATAGGGCGGATAGGGTGGATAGTATGCACATTGGGATGCACGGAAAGAGTATAGTATGGCGGGCCGGAAGGTCCAAAAATATGGCTACTGACTTGTCGCGGGAATTCACTATACAATTGCCAGTAGCCACTGAGTTTACCACTGATAGGCCGGCGGTGCATCTGTATACACACTCTCCTCACGCAGCGGACGAATCACTTTCCTCACGCAGCCGGCGACTCACTTTCCTCACGCAGCCGGCGACTCACTTTCCTCACGCAGCCGGCGAGTCACTTTCCGCAGCCGGCGACTCACTTTCCTCACGCAGCCGGCGACTCACTTTCCTCACGCAGCGGACGAATCACTTTCCTCACGCAGCTGACCACTGACTCTCCTCAGCCGGCGACTCACTTTCCTCACGCAGCCGGCGACTCACTTTCCGCAGCCGGCGAGTCACTTTCCGCAGCCGGCGAGTCACTTTCTGCAGCCGGCGACTCACTTTCCTCACGCAGCATTAACTATACTCACGTTTCTTTTCAAATACTGTGATGGTGCAATAACTAACTACATCTAGTAAAATTGATCATTTTTGTGTTGTAAATTTAATTTATTCTGAAGCAGTATTCCCATCAGTGTTCTGTAAACTGTTACTGTTAAGATGTAAACTGTTAATCATCAGATTTGTATATGCCCCCTTAAAGGGATAGGTCAATCAAAAATAAAAATTCTGTCATCATTGACTTACCTTCTAGTTGTTCCGAACCTGTATGAGTTTCTTTCTTCTGTTGAACTAAAAATATATTTTGAATGTCAGTAAACAAACAGCTGACTGTAGAGAGTGACTTTCATAGTAGGAAAAATAAATAAATATGGAAGTCACTGGCTACCATCAACTGGTTACTGACATTCTTCAAAATATCATCCTTTTTCTTTCTTCTGTTGAACTAAACTCATATAGGTTTGGAACAAACTACAGTGTAAGTCAATGATGACAGAATTATCATTTAGGTTTAACTATCCCTTGAAATTGATTGTCATGGCATTTTTTTTTTTTTTTTACCTTTATAAAAAGGTAATTTTCCCCTAACCTTGGCTATCAATCTCATGTTAATTAGAATAACTCATTGTAGGGCTTGTTATTTTTTCCATGGCAGAGGAAACAGAATCTGCATCAGAAGTGGCATTTAGATACATGTATAAATTGAATATGAATGTGCAAAACAAGCATGAAAAACACTGTTTAACAACTTTACAATAAAGATCTATAAAGCTTTTGTGGATTTTACAAATTATCTTTATACAATATTCTGAAAAAGTGACATTTCCCTTTTTGCAAAGTTCAGATGTTGATAAAATATATAACTTTAAGATAAATTTTTGATTTGCAGCTGTCATGCTTAAACACTGGTTCTGCAGATTTTTGACATTTCAAATTTGCATTGTTTTTGTAACCATCACATTAGTTTATGGTATACGTTACTTTCATGTTTTGTTTTGTTTGTTTTTTTAAAATCAGCTTACAACAGATTCCTTATTTGATAACACCATTCAAAAGAGCATTCACTACAAATAACATTTTAAACAAGGCACCAACAGCTTGGGCCCCTAAACAGTGACTGTTTCACTGAGTCTAATGTGATGGTTACAAAAACAATGCAATTTTGAAATGTCAAAAATCTGCAGAACCAGTGTTTAAGCATGACAGCTGCAAATCAAAAATGTATCTTTAGTTAAAGTTATATATTTTATCAACATTTGAACTTTGCAAAAAGGGAAATGTCACTTTTTCATTATATTGTATATTAAAGATAATTTGTAAAATCCACAAAAGCTTTATAGATCTTTATTGTAAAGTTGTTAAACAGTGTTTTTCATGCATGTTTTGCACATTCATATTCAATTTTATACATGCATCTAAATGCCACTTCTGATGCAGATTCTGTTTCCTCTGCCATGGAAAAATAATGGTAAAAGCCCTACAGTGAGTTATTCTAATTAACATGAGATTGATAGCCAAGGTTAGGGGAAAAGTACCTTTTTATAAAGGTAAAAAAAAAATGCCATGACAATCAATTTCAAGGGATAGTTAAACCTAAATGATAATTCTGTCATCATTGACTTACACTCTAGTTTGTTCCAAACCTATATGAGTTTAGTTCAACAGAAGAAAGAAAAAGGATGATATTTTGAAGAATGTCAGTAAACCAGTTGATGGTAGCCAGTGACTTCCATATTTTTTTTTCCTACTATGAAAGTCACTCGCTACAGTCAGCTGTTTGTTTACTGACATTCGAAATATATTTTTAGTTCAACAGAAGAAAGAAACTCATACAGGTTCGGAACAACTAGAAGGTAAGTCAATGATGACAGAATTTTTATTTTGATTGACCTATCCCTTTAAGGGGCATATACAAATCTGATGATTAACAGTTTACATCTTAACAGTAACAGTTTACAGAACACTGATGGGAATACTGCTTCAGAATAAATTAAATTTACAACACAAAAATGATCAATTTACTAGATGTAGTTAGTTATTGCACCATCACAGTATTTGAAAAGAAACGTGAGTATAGTTAATGCTGCGTGAGGAAAGTGAGTCGCCGGCTGCAGAAAGTGACTCGCCGGCTGCGGAAAGTGAGTCGCCGGCTGCGGAAAGTGACTCGCCGGCTGCGTGAGGAAAGTGAGTCGCCGGCTGAGGAGAGTCAGTGGTCAGCTGCGTGAGGAAAGTGATTCGTCCGCTGCGTGAGGAAAGTGAGTCGCCGGTTGCGTGAGGAAAGTGAGTCGCCGGCTGCGTGAGGAAAGTGAGTCGCCGGCTGCGTGAGGAAAGTGATTCGTCCGCTGCGTGAGGAAAGTGATTCGTCCGCTGCGTGAGGAAAGTGAGTCGCCGGCTGCGGAAAGTGAGTCGCCGGCTGCGTGAGGAAAGTGAGTCGCCGGCTGAGGAGAGTCAGTGGTCAGCTGCGTGAGGAAAGTGTAGTCGCCGGCTGCGTGAGGAAAGTGAGTCGCCGGCTGCGTGAGGAAAGTGATTCGTCCGCTGCGTGAGGAAAGTGAGTCGCCGGCTGAGGAGAGTCAGTGGTCAGCTGCGTGAGGAAAGTGAGTCGCCGGCTGCGTGAGGAAAGTGAGTCGCCGGCTGCGTGAGGAAAGTGATTCGTCCGCTGCGTGAGGAAAGTGAGTCGCCGGCTGAGGAGAGTCAGTGGTCAGCTGCGTGAGGAAAGTGAGTCGTTCGCTGCGTGAGGAGAGTGTGTATACAGATGCACCGCCGGCCTATCAGTGGTAAACTCAGTGGCTACTGGCAATTGTATAGTGAATTCCCGCGACAAGTCAGTAGCCATATTTTTGGACCTTCCGGCCCGCCATAGTATAGAACCCAAGAGACGACACTCTGATAATTTTTGGGTAAAAGCCACTAGATGGCGCTCTGGAAGCGCGGCCGCCATTATGGGGTGAAAATACTAACTGGACCACAGAATCTTCACATCTTACGCACCCAAAATCGGCGAATTTCACTGCCAAATCAGCAGCGCAATAGAACAGTTTTTTAAATTAAGTCACCAGTAAATTGTATGGCTCCTACAGTAAATGTTGTATTGTATTATTTATTATTTTACCAGTTGTGGAATCCAACCATTCAACCATCTGAGGTAAAGTAGTTAGCCTACTTTATTGAGTATTTCAATTTCATGCAACTTCATGCACAGTTATTAATAGTAAATTAATAATTAATAAATTTAAGATCATCATGTTTGCAGTGAACAATATATTTCAGACCTAGTGGAGTAATAATAATAAGTATTACTATAGGTCTGAATTAAAATATGTATTGTACGTTTTAATGGAACATTCCCAATTTTTCTGATGCATGTCCTTATGTGTTGGTATTAATTCAGTGTTTATAATGCTAATACTAGATCTGTTAAAGTATTTACACAAAGTCTGTAAAATAAACTGTAAAAAAGATTTGATGATCACTAGTATTTTATTCTGTGCTGTCATCATTCAAGATTTCAGCTTTAATGTAGCCTACGTTTATGTATTTATTTATTTTTTATTATTATTGCCATAGAAACTAGTGGACTGCCCTCACTTTAACCCCAAAATAGCAGAAAGACAGGGCCGCTTCTGGGCGCCGGTGTTGCAATGGATCATTCTATTAAGTGTCGATTTTTGTTATTGTATATTCTGCCGTGTCGGTCACAAAAATGGCGGCGGGCATAGCGGAAGTGACGTCTTTGAAACTCATGGATACTAAGGGCAGAGATTGTATTATTATAGGCAAAGAATATACATTTTCACCCCAACAGTATTTTCACCCATAATGGCGGCCATGCTACTGGAGCGCAATCTAGTGACTGTTGCCCAAAAAGTATTAGAGTGTCGCCTCTTGGGTTCTATACTCTTTGCTAGGGAGATGAGAGGGTCTGTATCTCTTACCGTTGGAGAAAGCGTAACGGCCTTACAAGGCGTTTCTCAATGTCAAGGAAGGATCCTCGGAAGCCAGAATTTCGAGGATGCTACGTCATCGACATCCGTCGAAGGACTGATCCAGTGTCGAGGATCCTCTGAATTTCAAACAAGGACAAGGAGTCCTTCATTCGAAAAATATCCCATATACAGGAAAGGATGCATATGTGTAGCCTTCGCGCTCTTCGCGCTCTTCGCGCTCTAAAATCACCCACAATCCTATGCGCGCAGCTTTGCAATCTTGTTCAAAAAAAAATAAAATAAATGTCGGACGTTAGCGGGCAATATGCTTTCAAATGTAAGTATATTTACGTTACCAAACATTTGTTATAACTGTAGTAAATATGTCAGATAAATAAAGTTTAACATTTAAATGCCAGTACAAATTACTACCGTATTGATATTATAAATTATACAAATACAAATTACGTTATTGATGGCTAACTGAACCGGACCGTCATTTAACAATTGTTAGCTTGGTTGCCGTCACCGGCATTTCTTTTACCTTTTCACTGACGTAACGTGCACTTGCTAGTCTGTTCCATTTACGTGTTCTCCGAATGCTAAAGAGGAGCCTCGCCTAGCCTCTGAAGGAAGTGACTTGGAAGGACCAGCCCTGCCAAGGAAGTATCCTTGACATTGAGAAACACTACTGTCTATGGTAAGGGCTAACTTAATCACGTGCGGCATCTCTCAGCCTATCGTGTAATGACAGTAATGTCAGCACCGGTCAGCACCCTCCGTTCAAATTATAGAATCCCAAGGCTGCCAAAATTAAAAATGAATAAATACATAAATAAACATACAAAGAAATGTAAAAAAGCAAAAATAAATAAATAAATAAATAAATATATAAATAAATAAATATACATAGAAAAGCAAACAAAAATAAATAATTATTTATACATTTATTTCCAATTTATGTAGGCCCTATTTATGTTTTCCACATTTATTTATTTATTCTTTTATTTATTTATACTTTTATTCATTTCGATTTTTATTTTTTCCACATTTATTAATTTATGGGTCGTTACAATGTGCCACAATTCCAGCCAATCAGAGATGAGGCTGCTAAATTCTGATTGGCTGGCTTGACAACCAATCACAAGACTCCCTGCTTTACCGACAGAGAAAGAGGAAAAATACATGGTGGAAGACGTTTGTTCAATGGCTTGAACACTATCAAAGTCCCTTTAAGACTATATAAAGTCTTTGATACTATTTTCAAGTTCAAATGTCTACCACTCCAAGTAGATTATTTTTTATCAAAAATCCTATCTTATTATTACACAATGGCATGTTTATTTATTATTTTATTTAAAAATAAAAAAGACAATAATTACCACTTTAACCAGCAGGTGGCGGCAAAGTAGCATTTATTTGCACATATCAGTCATTTCCTCTAATCGTTTTTCACTTTGTTTCGTTTTTTACTAAATATTAAACATTATAAAATAATTAGGTTTAAAAATACATTTTGTCAATATGAAGTATTAAGTAATCACAAAATTTTATGAAAAACAATAACTTTTCTTGTGAATGAATTAGGCTACACAGCAGCTGTCAGTCAGTGCAGCACAAGATCAATGATTTCAGCACACTTGTAAAAACACATTTTATTCAATTAATCTAACTAATCTAAGTTCAATATAAATATTTAATTTTTGACGAAAGTGGATTTGCAGTTATCATCGCGAAAGTGTGAAAACTGATGGTCGAATTGAATTTAGCCAAGGAGGAACAATGAGGTATGTCTTTATTTATTTATTTATTTATTTATTTTTTATCATTTCTTACGTTTGAATAACTAAATTAATGCTATGCTTGACTATTTAAGTGACAATATTCTGATTATAAATGAAGTATTACACTACTAATGCTCAACACACCAGCAAATGACATCTCACCGGAAGTTTTCGAGTCAGCTTATATTATTGCAGAAGTTCTAAAGCAGTGGTCACCAACCTTTTTAAGCCCAAGATCCCTGACCTCAACCTTTATGAAAGACAAGATCTACTTGATAGAAAAAGACAGCCCTGATTGTATTTAGTTTTTTTTTCATGGACAATTTAGATTCTGATTAATTTATTTATTTTTACAAGCAAATTGGCCGATTCTGATACTGGTTGCATTTATTTATTGTTATTATTATTATTATTATTATTATTATAAACAAAAATACATAGCCATTTCAAATTAGAGGGAACTGCTTTTTAATCACAATCCAAACAAAGATGCTATCACATTGCATGAGCAGTTGTTTTTATTTGAATTAATTGAGATTTAATTTCAAGATTTAAAGCAAAAACAGAACGGTCTGACTTTATCTTTTGTGAAATTATATGCTACACACAAAAAAGCATGAAACAAAAACAGCAGCCTGAATGAGACGCAGATTCACTCTCTGACAGCAGGTGGCGCTTATGGAGCAGCAGTGATACAGTGTTTCCTTGGTTACCGCTGTAAACAAAGCTGAACTGCGCTAATAATTAGCTACTTTATTCGAAAGTAAGATGAAAATAAAATGCCGTTGCCATCAAAATTTTTCTGAAGACAGTAATTCCTTTTAGAGATGCATTCATATAACCCTTCATCCCTAATTCAATATTTATATTTCCATCCTATATTTCGAGCATCGTGAACAGTGAGCTGCTCTGCCTGCTACAGAATTTTCTCCTCTTCGCGTCCGTCTTCAGCGTCTCTGGCCTCTTGTTTACGGCCGTTTACAGACTCAGACATGATGTGGGCTATTTACCTTTATCACTGTCCCAGTAGCTCCCGAAAATAACAGAAAAATAAAACAGTACAAAGACTGGAGAAATGTAATGTAGGCTATTTTTGTACTCATATTTCTGTAATTTTGCGAGCTACTGGAACAGTGATAAAGATCGACCGGTCGATCGCGATTGACGGGTTGGCGACCACTGTTCTAAAGAATGCTCTGTGCATATAGTCAGTTGAGTTGTAGCAAACACTGGGACATGCCATTATGTAATAATACGGTAGGATTTTTGATAAAAAAAAAAAAAAACCTACTTCGAGTGGTAGACATTTGAACTTGAAAATAGTATCAACGACTTTATATAGTCTTAAAGGGACTTTGATAGTGTTCATGCCATTGAACAAACGTTGACTTCAACCATGTATTTTTCCTCTTCCTCTGTTGGTAAAGCAGGGAGTTTTGTGATTGGTTGTCAAGCCAGCCAATCAGAATTTAGCAGCCTCATCTCTGATTGGCTGGAATTGTGGCACATTGTAACACTCTGTTGTGTTGAGCACATGAGCCATCGGCCATTGAGAGCACTCAGCTTGGGTATCAGGAGAGCAAGCAAGTGAAACGTTGCACATGCGAAAGAGAACAACTGCGCACATCCAAATAAACTTCTTTTAAATGCAAAATTGATTTTCGTTCAAAATACTTTTTTATTTGCGAGACGAACATTTCTCCGCAAAACTCAGTTCATGCGTGTGTGAAATGTCCTTTTGCACGCTCAAAATATGATCTTGCGTGCGCGGAATTGTGGCAGAAATGTAATTCCATAAAAATCGGGCTACTTTTACACTATTGCCTTGATTACGCTACTAGATTGGTTTTGTTGCGAACACCTGGCAACCCTGCACCTCAGTTAGACCTTCTTCCACTCCTAAGCCCCACCCCTTTCATGCACTTCGAAGTGTGCAGCCCCTGAATTGGGACATAGCTAATGAGAAGAGAGAACTGTCCATCTTCCTTGTACTTTTTTTCACTCTTCCCCTCACTGGAGCTGCCTACTCTCTCTAACATTTCAGGCAAGGCACAGCGCATCTCAAACAAGCCTAATATGTTCCCGCGGCTATGATGACAAATACACGTGCACAATCTTGTTTTAACCCATGGTATGTTGCTTGAAGAAAATCTCTGCAGTCCTGCTCATTGCCAACATTAAATCAAAACGATACTGAATACATTTCACAGTATGTCTTTAAGAACATAATATATGACCAGCAAACATCTGATGCGTGTTTGTAATGATACAAAATCAAGAGGTGTTTCTGTTGTAGCTGTAGGCGATGTAACCAGCTTTCCGACAGACCTACCGGATCTGTTTTCTGAATCACGGCCACTCCACTGTGTTCAATGTCCTTTTGATCTACTTGGTTTGTTTATGGACTTTATGAAGTCACAGGTTGAAGGAAGTTCCACTTCAAAACCTTCTGCAGCAGCGTGTAACGTCCATGCCATACTTTTATAAACATTCACTAGAAAGAAAACATTACTGGGGTGCATCTTGAGATGAAACAATGGCATTGACTTATTTTAAGATGTGTCAGTGCAGGTTACTTTTAAGTTAAAAGAGCTCAAACATGCATTTTAGTCTGTGAAACCGGGGGCAAGGGTAACAAGCATGCAGGGTGTGGCTGCAGAGGAGAGGCACAAGAGCGTGTGTGGGAAAAAGACTAGACAGTAGCTGTAAGAGAGAACATGAGCAGGCGCGCCGTTGACACGGGGGACAGGTGGGTCAGGACCCCCGCATTTTTGAAAAGACAGAAATCGACCCCCGCACTTTTGATAAGGGCTGCTTCAATCAGGCACAATATATCATCATTTAGCTTAGGATATTTTCTTTCAAAAGAAACCATTTTCACGTTTTTGTGAGCTTTCTTTCGTAAATAATCAACTGTTTTGTCGCGGATGTGAACAGGAAATGCGCTCTCGAACGGAGAAACACGCGATCTCCAAACAATCAATCAAAGCGTGCTAACGTTTTAGGACATGTTGATGATAGGCCTATATAAATCATGCCCGAACGTTAGCGTTTGTCAATCAAGCCAAACCGTCCATTCAGAAACAGAGAAATTTGACAAGGAGGCTGATCTCTCAGGTTGATGCGTGAGCTGGCTTGACTGAAGTTTTCGTGAAGATTTATAGGCTGTTTTGATTTTGGTAATTACATCTAGAAAGTTAAAAGCATTGATGGCATCTATAATAGAGATATCTGAAAGCGAAACGAAAGTTATTGCCTCGACCACCGATGCAGTGGGGAGGACGCACGAGAGGAGACCTGCGCGTTTAATTGGTGTATAATACTGCATTTACAATGCTTATGAGTTGCATGCACTTTGATCGCGAAAGTGAAAGTTATATCTAATACAAAAGAAACACCTAGTTGATTATCAATTTGTGTTAATAATAGGCGATCTGGCGCTGGAATGTGTTGTTTTTGAAATCATGTTGAGTGCTCGTTGCTGCTGTTATCAGAGTTCTCGGCGCTCGTGCACACTGCGCAGTCTTCACACGGACGAGCGCTTCAATTCTCTCTATTCGTTACATTGAAATCACAAAACAAAATACACATAAACGTGTCCCTGCTTTTGATATACAATCACTGATGGACATCTTTTGTTTTAATGACAAAAAAAAATAAAAAAATCATACATGGTTGGATTAGAACCCAGAACCTCTTGCACGCTAAACGAAAATGCTGCCACTAGTCCATCAGGACAATCTATAAACAATAGTGGATCCATCCACTTATTTATTAACTAATATACATACTCTCAAGATTAATGACATATTGTAATATAGCAGATGTAAGGAAGATGTCACAGACACGTCAGGTTCCACCTCACTGCCTTACCCACGCACTCAATCACCCGAGTTCTGATCACCGTCACCTGCACCTCATTATCACTGCAATCATCAGCACTATAAAGCACCCACACTCACACACAGCATTTGTCCGGTCTTGTTTGCACTACAGCATCTGTATGCTTACCTCAAGGACTCCTAAACGCCATACTTACCTGCTCCAGTCGTCTCCTTCAGCTCCTTCGTCTCCTGGTCCCCTCGTGTGCCTACCTGCTTGTGTGTGTGAGTGTCTCCACCGTCATCCCTCTACTCATCTCTCCGTCTGCATCTGCAAAGCATCAAAGGACAGTATCACATTCCCTCAACCATTCAAGAACTGCTATTAACTCTCTATTTCACCATCTGCTCAACTGTTTCACAAATAAACTTACCAGCATTGCTTTTACTCCTGCCTCCGTGTCTCTGTTATAACAAAAGACCGGACCTTAACAACTATTGGACAGTATGAGCACCGACGATCCATTCCAAGAGCTCGTGGACGCATTGCGCTGAGCACTCACACCACAACCACCCTCACCGCCTTCCACCAACGCTGCAACTTCCGCACCTGCCATCACCGCTTCTTCGCCAGCATTCACCGCCAGTCCCATGGCCAAACCGGCGCCCTACTCTGGATCGGCGGAGGACTGCAGCGGATTCCTTCTCCAATGCGAACTGGTCCTGGAGATGCAACCGCACTTCTACCCCACCGACACGGCTAAAATTGCGTTCATCATTTCACAACTGCAAGGTAAGGCCCTACAATGGGCAGACTCGCTATGGACTCAGAAGGGCTCCGTTGTCAAGTCATATTCGGCGTTCGTCTCTCACTTCCGTGAGGTCTTCGGGAAACCTCTGACAGATTCTTCGACTGGTGAGAAACTCTATAATCTGAAACAAGCAGATCTCTCTGTTAACAAATATGCCTTGCAGTTTAGAACGCTAGCCGCCACCAGCGGATGGAATGAACAAGCACTTATCACCACTTTCCGTCAGGGATTGGAGCCTAATGTGCGGCTGCATCTCGCTGCATACGAGGACTCCATAGGACTCGAACGCTTCATCCAACTCGCCATCCGCGTGGGTTCTCGTATGCAGTCGTGTCTCCTCGAGCACCAGGGCCAGTTACCGTCTACCATCCTCCTCCGTCGGTCCGAGCCCGTCAGCCCTCCAGAACCAGCCAACGAGCCAATGCAAGTAGACCACTCACGCCTCTCTGCTAGTGAAAGACAAAGAAGATTGACTCTGAACTTGTGTCTATACTGTGGATTATCGGGGCATGTCATCTCTACATGCCCAACCCGTCCTCCTCGGCCCGTGGTGAGTGCAATAATTCCTTCCATTCAGAAAATGCAACCACTCACTACCATGATAACCCTTACTGCTGCAAATACCTCTGTTCCAGTGGTGGCGCTCCTCGACTCAGGGTCAGCAGGAAACTTAATCTCCGGCACCCTCTGTCGACAACTCAAGCTCAAGATCTCCCCGTCTCCGGTTATCTATCAAATCCACTCCATCACGGGCAAACCCCTGAGCCGTAAGACCGTCCGTCATTGTGCTGGACCACTTCAACTCCGCGTGGGTCCACCGCTGACGTGGTTCTAGGGCGCCCCTGGCTGGAAAAACACAGTCCCACCATCTCCTGGCGCACGGGCGAAGTCCTGAAGTGGGCGACCATTGCTTTCCTGACTGCTTCCCAGAACTTCCTGTTCCGAGATCTCCACTCTCCAAAACTCTCTCTATCAATGCCACGTCCATCGAAAGTCCTGTAGAGAAGCGCTCCGTGGATGTTCCCCCGGACTACGCCCACTTCAGTGACGTTTTCTGCCCGCAACGCGCCTCCAAGCTTCCTCCACACCGGCCATGGGACTGTGCCATCGATCTGCTACCGGGTGAGCCAGTGCCCAGGGGATGCATTTACCCCCTGTCAATACCGGAGGAGAAGGCCATGGAGGAATACATCAAAGAGGCCCTCAGTCAAGGTTACATCCGCCCGTCTACTTCCCCTGCTGCTTCAAGCTTCTTTTTTGTGGCTAAGAAGGACGGAGGCTTGCGGCCCTGCATAGACTACCATGCCCTCAACAAAATAACTGTCAAGTTCCGCTACCCACTTCCCCTCGTCCCAGCGGCCCTGGAACATCTCCGCGGTGCCACTGTGTTCACCAAGTTGGACCTCCGCAGCGCGTATAACCTCATCCGGATACGTGAGGGGGACGAGTGGAAGACCGCCTTCGTACCTTGTACGAATACCTTGTAATGCCGTATGGCCTGGTCAACGCCCTCTCCGTATTCCAGGATTCCAGGATTCCGTATTCCAGGATTTCATACATGAGGTGCTCCGGGAGTTTCTCCACAAGTTCGTTCTGGTGTATATTGACGACATCCTCATCTACTCCCGGAGCTTGGCCGAACATCGCCACCACGTTGCGGAGGTCCTCCAACGCTTACGGCAATTCCAACTCTTCCTCAAAGCTGAAAAGTGCTCCTTCCACCAGCCCTCCGTCCAGTTCCTGGGGTACGTGATCGACCACAGTGGCATCCGGATGGACGAGGGGAAGGTCTCCGCTATCCAAACCTGGCCCACTCCATCAACAATTAAAGAACTCCAACGTTTCCTAGGATTCTCCAACTTCTACCGCCGATTCATCAAGAACTACAGTACCATCGTCAGTCCACTTACCAACCTGCTCCGTCACCAGCCCAAGTCTCTGTCCTGGACCCCACAAGCCACCAACGCCTTCGAGACCCTCAAGAGAGCCTTCACCACCGCTCCCCTCCTCGTCCACCCTAACCCTGACTTACCTTTCATCGTGGAGGTGGACGCCTCCACCACCGGAGTGGGAGCGGTCCTCTCGCAGCAGCAGGGGATACCAAGTAGACTCCATCCATGCGCCTTCTTCTCCCGCAAGCTCAACCCGGCGGAGGTCAACTACGACATCGGTGACCGCGAACTCCTGGCCGTCAAGCTTGCCCTAGAGGAGTGGAGGCATTGGCTGGAGGGGGCTACACATCCTTTCCAAGTTCTCACCGACCATAAAAACCTTGAGTATCTAAAGGCTGCCAAAAGACTCAACCCTCGCCAAGCTCGCTGGGCTATGTTTTTCTCAAGATTCAACTTCTCCATTACATATCACCCTGGTTCAAAAAACACCAAAGCTGATGCCTTCTCTCGCCTCCATGCCCCAGAGGAAAAGCCCGAAGCCCCAGAGACCATCCTACCGGAGTCAATCTTCGTGAGCCCCATCCAATGGTCCGAAGAAACCGTTCCCTCCTCCAATGCCTCCACACGCACTCCGCCGGGTTGCCCCAAAGGCTTGCAATACGTCACACGGGCACGACGCACTCCACTTCTGCACAATACCCACTCTTCACTTGGCACTGGCCACCCGGGGGTCAATGAGACCCTCTCGTTGCTCAAACAACGCTTCTGGTGGCCCAACATGGTCAACGATGTCAGAAGGTATGTGCAGGGCTGCAGGGAGTGCGCCATTTCCAAGAGCCCACGCCATCTTCCCACCGGCAAGCTCCATCCTCTGCCCGTTCCTGAGAGACCCTGGTCACACCTGGGAGTGGACTTCGTCACTGATCTCCCCGAGTCTGATGGTCACACTTGCATCCTGGTAGTAGTAGACCGCTTCTCAAAATCCTACCGTCTGATCCCCCTGGAGGGTCTACCTACCGCCATGACCACCGCAGAACTGTTATTCAACCATGTTTTTCGTTACTACGGAATACCCGAAGACATCGTCTCCGACAGAGGACCCCAGTTTATCTCCCACGTCTGGAAGGCGTTCTTCTCGCTCCTGGGTGTGACCGTCAGCCTGTCATCTGGATACCATCCTCAGTCGAACGGGCAGACGGAACGGAAGATCCAGGAGATAGGCCGCTTCCTGCGTACCTTCTGTCACGGCCACCAGAACTCCTGGAACCAGTACCTGGGTTGGGCCGAGTACGCACAAAACTCCCTCCGTCAAGCCACAACTGGATTAACACCGTTTCAGTGCATACTCGGTTACCAACCCCCACTGTTCCCCTGGGATGGGGAACCCTCCAACGTTCCCGCAGTCGACTACTGGTTCCGGGAGAGCGAGAGGGTTTGGGACTCAGCTCACCACCAACTGCAGAGAGCCCTGCGCAGACGCAAGATGACAGCCGACCTTCGGCGCTCCGTCACTCCAGTCTACCAACCGGGGCAGAAGGTCTGGCTGTCCACCAGAGACATCAGGATGCGTCTGCCCTGCAAGAAGCTGAGTCCCCGCTTCATTGGCCCGTTCACCATCGTCCGGCAGATCAACCCCGTCACCTACCGTCTCCAACTCCCAGCACAGTACAGTAGAATTCATCCTACATTCCACGTATCACTGCTCAAACCTCACCACCCTTCTGTTCTTCCCTCCACAGAACCTGACGTGGCAGCCGCCGAGCCCCCCCTTCCACTCATCCTGGATGATGGCACTGCTTACGTCGTACACGAGATTCTGGATTCCCGGCGCCGTGGTGGTCAACTCGAGTATCTGGTCGACTGGGAAGGCTATGGCCCCGAGGAACGCTCATGGGTTCCCAAGAATGATATCCTTGATCCTATTCTGTTACAGACCTTCCACACCAACCATCCGGACAGACCTGCCCCACGCCCTAGAGGACGACCACCACAACGTCGGGGTCCGCGGCCCTCAGGAGCGGGCCGTGGGAGGGGGGTACTGTCACAGACATGTCAGGTTCCACCTCACTGCCTTACCCACGCACTCAATCACCCGAGTTCTGATCACCGTCACCTGCACCTCATTATCACTGCAATCATCAGCACTATAAAGCACCCACACTCACACACAGCATTTGTCCGGTCTCGTTTGCACTACAGCTCTGTATGCTTCCTCAAGTCTCCTACTTACCTGCTCCAGTCCCCTCGTGTGCCTACCTGCTTGTGTGTGTGAGTGTCTCCGCCGTCATCCCTCTACTCATCTCTCCGTCTGCATCTGCAAAGCATCAAAGGACAGTATCACATTCCCTCATCCATTCAAGAACTGCTATTAACTCTCTATTTCACCATCTGCTCAACTGTTTCACAAATAAACTTACCAGCATTGCTTTTACTCCTGCCTCCGTGTCTCTGTTATAACAGAAGAAACTATCATATTAATTTTAATATCATATTATTATTACTGTAATAATACAACACAACCCCCCCCCCCCCCACACACACACACACATACACATTCCTGTCCCACACACTTTTTAAAACAAAGTTATGCATAACAATTTACTTGGTCCCCCCACTTTGAAAATGTCTCCTGCGCCCCTGAACATGAGCATTGCTTACTTGAATCAAAATCTGGTTTATTGTTCACTACACAAAGAATTTGTTTAGGTAGGTTGTTCCAAAAATCACAATCAACAAAATACCAGATTATAGTTTATATAGTTATATTTGCTCATTATATTAGGGATAATTTTTCGTGGTTTTTTGAAGCTTTGATTGTGTTTATAGTGTGCAATATAACATGTGTTCATGTTTACCATGTAAAAAAACACAGTATTTTTCACATAATTTACTTATCTGTCTACCGCTGTTTCCACTGTCATAAAAACGGGCTGATGACTTCCTTGTTCTATGAAGTCCCTCCTTCAGAAATACGTAACGAGTTCTGATTGTGCCAGCGGTTCCTGTGTTGTGATTCGACAGCAGCTTAGCGCTCCTTGCCCGGAAAGGTCACGCCTCTTACCATAACGTGGAGATGCACGCGCTCAGTGTTACTGTAAACATGTCTTTAATTTTACCCTATCAATTTGAGCCGGAATCAGACCTGGTGATTGGACTGCAGGGTTGAAAATAACAGCGTTTCGACGACATGGCGACAAACACACTCTACAAACGCAACTCTTGTGTATTCCTGTGGGCGGAGGTTAGTCAAAAAACTGTTTTAGTGACGTCATTAAAGAAGGAAGTAGAGGGATGTAGTCCAAACTGGCCGTTCGATGTAGGCAACTTCTGTTAAATAAAATATCTCGCTTGGCATTGAACTTTGAGCTTTAAAATTTTACAGATTTTATTTATACTCTAACAACAACATTACACACTAACTAAAGTTTGAAATATGGGATCACGAAGAACGGGACCTTTAAGACCTTTTTGAGTTATCTCAATGGCAAAAAGTGTCCCAATTTACCCAAAATCTTTATTTAGTAGGAGTGCAACGGTTCAGATAACTCAGCATTGGTTTTCAGCATGAATGCCGCGAAAAACACACAAAACACATCCAAAACAGGAAAGAGCTTTGTGATTGACTGTACAAATAGCTTTGACACAAAATCTGAGGTATATATTTAAAGACTGCTGAAAGCTACAGAAAAAAGAAGCAAATGGATCACTGCAATTCACAGAAACATATTATATGCGTATGCATCATTAGATATGTGATGAATTGCGGTGCAAGTGCGTGCCGAACCGAGTGTGCAGTACGGTTCGATTTTTTTTAAGGAGAAAGTTTAACCCCTATTATTTACTGCAAACATAGTCGCCGATCCCGGGGTGCTTGGGGGCTGGAGCACCCACGTAAATGGTCGAGCACCCACGGAAAATTACGAGATATTCTCCATGGATTTTAACAAGTAAAAAATTGATTGCAGTTATCAGAAACAATCTTTATATATATATATATATATATATATATATATATATATATATATATATATATATATATATATATAGGTTATCTGAAGCTATGGTGCCATGTGATCAAAATAACACATGCTCTCAAATGTACAGTCAAATATGAGACTGTAGCAATCATCAAAACGGAAGGACCTTGTGTGAAAGCCACCCAAAGATCAATGACATAGAGTTTTGACAAACTTGATATTAAGGAGTAGAAATTAATTTGAAACAAAAAAAAAAATCATGATATATTTTGTCCTAATGTGCTTATGAAATGTATGTCCATCAAAAAACAGTATAACATTGTATGTGTAAACTATATATTTTATATTTTTATCAAATTTTCTAGTGTCCCACATTAGGAAATGTGATTTCAAAAAGTGGGACAGTATGATTCGCCTAATGTGAGACAGTACTTCAGTCAGTCAAAAATGTGTGGTGGGGCATGGTTTGTGGGACAAAAATGGTTATTTACAGTGTTTTAGTGTTGCTATACAATAATAGAATGATTGTGTGTGTTTGTTGTTTAGTAAAATAGAAAACATTAGGCCAAATTGTCTTAAACATTTATGCAGTTCACAACATTTTTATGAATTTTGACTCAAATCTAGCCTAAAGTTTGTTCAAGGTTTTTTCCTTTTTTTTTTTTTTTCTCCAGGTTGCAAGATTTTATATTTTGCCTTCAAATAGGCTATGCCTGTTGAAGAGAACAGTGAAGAATTCTGACTGTGCGTTTAACTTCTATATATTCTATAGAAGTTATATCTATCTATCTATCTATCTATCTATATATATATATTATTTATCTGATGATGTTCAATTATCAATCAATCCATTCATAACCAAGAGAATTACTAACTTAAAAAGATTTTTACTATTCTGCATGAATCAAATGATTTTGGCCTTTTATCATAGACTTTGGCCTTTTCATAGACCTTTTATTATTATGATTATTATTATTATCATCATCATAGATTTTGGCCTTTTATCATAGACTTTTCAGTGTCCCACATTAGGGACATAACATAAACATAAATCGGTGAAACATAAATCAGCGCCTATGACTGTACAGATTTGATCTGGTGGTATCATATTCTTCTTTTATAAATATGTGAAATTATGAAAAAATTATATATTTATTTTGTTAAAAAAAAATATATATTTTATTTTTATATGAAGGACACTGCTTATACATCTTGCAGGATGTGGGACAGTGCTTGCTATTTCGGGACTGTCTCGCAAAAATCTATTTGCAAACCCTGTCTGACAAGAAAAAAGTCAAAAATAAATAAATAAATAAATAAATAAAAAATGATCAGAGGTCTTGATTAAAGCATTCATTGGAATTACTCCTGAAGCCCCGCCCACCAGCACCCCCTGATAAAATATGTTCCTGCGGCTATGATGACAAACACACTTGCACTGTCTTGCTTTAACCCATGTTATGTTGCTTGAAGAAAATCTCTGCAGTCCTGCTCATAGCCAACATTAAATCAAAACAATACTGAACACATGCGTTATGTCTTTAAGAACATAATATCTGACCAGCAAACATCTGACGCATGTTTGTAACGATACAAAATCAAGAGGTGTTTCTGTTGTAGCTGTAGGCGATATAACCAGCTTTCTGACAGACCTACTGGATCTGCATCACGGCCACTCCACTGTGTTCAATGTCCTTTTGATCTACTTGGTTTGTTTATGGACTTTATGAAGTCACAGTTTGAAGGAAGTTCCATTTCAAAGCGTTCTGCAGCAGCGCGTAACATCCATGCCACCCGTGAAGAAGGAAGTCCACGAACGCTAGAGTTTGTCAAGTTACCTGAGACATTAGGGCCCGGTTTCACAGACAGGGCTTAGCCTAAACCAGGATTAGGCCTTAGTTCAGTTAGGGCATTTAAGTACTTTTATAAACATTCACTAGAAAGAAAACATTACTGGGGTGCATCTTGAGATGACACAATGGCATTGACTTATTTTAAGATGTGTCAGTGCAGGTTACTTTCAGTTAAAACAGCTCAAACATGCATTTTAGTCTGTGAACCCGGGGGCAAGGGTAACAAGCACACAGGGTGTGGCTGCAGAGGAGAGGCATGAGAGCGTGTATGGGGAAAAGACTAGACAGTAGCTGTGAGAAGAGAGAAAATTACATTTCTTACTTGAATCGAAATCCGGTTTATTGTTCACTACACAAAGAATTTGTTTAGGTAGGTTGTTCCAAAAATCACAATCAACAAAATACCAGGGCCCATATGTATAAAGCCGCTCAGAGTAAAAATTTAGTCTTAAGTGTGTCAAAATTCTAAAAATGACATAATTTTACTCTTATTCCTAGACTTAAGAATAAGTATGATTCATAAAGGTTCCTAAGTTTCAAGACTAGGTCTTAGCTCCTAAATTATTTAGGAGAGCTGGAGAGGTGTCTTAACCTAGTTAGGAGTATCAAGATGGCAGCAGAGAAGAGGAGATACACACTTTCCAATGAAGATATAATGTATTGGAGTTATATGATGACATGGAGTTGATAAAATGATATAAACTTGATTGTCAATTCTTTTTGTAATTGACCTAATAAGAAATGTAAACATTTTAAGTAAATGCAATACATTTAATAAATATTACTTAAACAATAATTAATATGTTTAATACATTTAAAGGTGCTGTAAGTGATTTCTCAAATTTATTGTTGAACACTGTTGATATTTGAAATCAACCCAAACAAACATTGCACCGCCTCCAAAACTCACACTCCAATCCTAACCACCCTGATCTGAGTCGGTCTTGAACTCCGGCCCAGTTGCACGTCCTGATATTGCTGAGTTACATGCATTCCTGGGTCAACATATTTTGTTGATCCTGGAACAACATTCTAGTCTGAAAATTTAACCTGCAGCATTTAACCACAATTTTGCTTAAACCATCAAAATATGAGGAACATATTTTTATTTTTATATTATTTAAATGTTTTAAAATATGACATTGACCACAACATAATCAGTTTTTAATATTTAATTGGTTCTCTCTTGTTTTTGCATGTGTTCATAATTTCTCTGCATGACAGTCTGGCCAAAAATATTTTTAAATAATTTTAAATTTCATTTCATTATCACACATGAAACAATTGACTCCAAGCAACAGCTACATGATATGCTTACATCTTTTAACACATTTTTAAAAATATCAGAATTAAGGTTGAAGATGTCAGATTTCATATGGCTGGACATCACATTTGGCCACTACTCTATGGCAGTTCATTGACTTTCCAACTGACAATCAAACCATGCGGCAAAAGAAAGCCACTTTTATGTTGACTGTGGGCTTCCCTGGAGTTGTTGGAGCCGTTGAAGATCTCATGACACATCATTGCTCTAACTGTAAATGAGGAGACATATATCGATAGAAAAAGATTCCACACCATCAATACTAATTTGTGATAATTTTGCACAATGCAAAGCTATTGCTTTTAAATAAATTTAAATATTAAAACATTTGTGTTTTTCTTATTATTGTTTTTTATAATAACATTAAATGATTGGTATTATGCTGCTGTGACTTCACCCTTCCAGGCTCGCTATTGGCTGATTCAGAGGTTGAGGGCAGCCATTTTGAGTTGACATCATTGTAGTCCTTATTTCACAACACTTAAGTCAGCACTTAAGAATCCGTCTTATACTTTACTAAAAGTTGCTTTTAGCTTTTTTATAAAAGTCTCCTACTCTTAGAAAACTCCTACTCTTTACTAAGATTTTTTTGACACTTAAGTCAAAACTTAAGACTATTCTTAAGAGCATTTCTGAAAAGTGTTATACATACGGGCCCAGGTTATAGTTGTTTTATTTGCTCATTATATTAGGGATAATTAAGACATTTTTTTGAGTTATCTCAATTGCAAAAAAAAAAAAAAATTGTCCCAATTTACATCTTGCAGGATGTGGGACAGTGCTTGCTATTTCGGGATTGTCTTGCAAAAATCTATTTGCATACCCTGTCTGACAAGAAAAAAAGTAAAAAAAAAAAAAACTGATCATAGAGGTCTTGATTAAAGCTTTCATTGGAATTACTCCTGAAGCCCCGCCCCCCAGCACCCCCTGATAAAATATGTTCCCGCGACTATAATGACAAACACACGTGCACAGTCTTGTCTTAATCCATGGTAAGTTGCTTGAAGAAACTAACATTAATTTGAATACTGATACTGAGTGCATGCATAATGTCTTTAAGAACATAATAGGCTATATGACCAACAAACATCTGAAACATCTGTTTGTCAAGTCAAGTCAAGTCAAATTTATTTATATAGCGCTTTTTACAATTGGTAATTGTTTCAAAGCAGCTTTACATATTAGAAGCACAGAAAAAAGAGAAGTGGTTAAAAATAAGCTGTACAAGCAAGCGTGGTAATATGTAACATATAGATAAGTTTCCCGGGCACTTCCGGTTTACTTCCTGTTTCTGCCAAGAATTTCCGGCGCAGGCTGAGTAGTGGTGCAAAAATGGCGTTGGAATGGCAACATTCGACCGAAAAGCTTGTTAAAAATGGTGTTTTGACCATTCCGCATCCAAGTAAGGTAACATCATGGGCGGACAACATGTCGATATGGCCCAGCATAACAACATCCAAGATCTTTTCTTATTTTATTGATTCCATGGCGGTGGATGGGAATGCAATTAATAACCTGAAAAGCTCTGAGGCGTTTCAGTACCTCCATTCAGACAAAGTGGGCTGTGTACTTTTACACGATATGGGCAGTTTAATTTACCTAAAGGCCGATGTTCAACCAAGCCAGTCCGTTAACAATTCAGCGCATAACGCCTGGGTTTTAGTTACCAAGACGGGAGATGTGGAGACTGCAGGCTGTACCTGTATCGCCGGACCCGGACGTTCCTGTAGCCATGCAGCCGCCGTGCTTTGGAGGGTACGTTAGCCCATCTTATGCTTGTATTAAGATGTTTGTATGTAACGTTATCCGTGTGTTAATCTATAACAGAACACGACGAGTAATACAAATGTGTGTGTGTGTGTGTGTGTGTGTGTGTGTCTGTATGTATGTATGTATGTATGTATGTATGTGTGTGTGTGTGTGTGTGTGCGTATGCATGTGAGAGAGAGATTGTGTCTAAGTGTGAGAGAGTGTGAACTACAACTGCCGTTCCCGCACAAGGTTGCAATTCTTAAATGTGATCTAACAAAGGTAAAGGTAAAATATTAACCATAAAAACTGTTTATATTGCTTGTACTTGGGATGAAGTAAACATCTGTTGAGTTTTTTTAACATAAATTGTTTGATTATGTTGAATTAAAAATCCAGAAATGCAGCGGGTATTTTCTTTTATTATTCTTTTCATATTTTTCCTGATTTTTTTATATAAGTCTAAATAAACTCAGGCATAAAGGGGTTAAACATTGATGTTAATGTTAATGTTAATGTTATTTTGATTTACAAAATGTTTTCTCTAAAAGAAGTCAATTGTGCTGTGATGCTCAAACCATTATTTAAAAAGTGTGTGATTTTGTTTCTATCTGTCTGCAGGTAGAAAATGCTGTGAGGCAAGGGAAGACAGGAACTTGCCTGCACTGATGTGCAGAATTGCTGGAAATGCCGGGACAAAAAGCAATACTGGGCAGCAAAAAATCAGAGATGTGTCTTTCCGAAGACACAGCAGAAATAACTTATACCAACCAGCATCACAGGCATCCTCCTCCAGCATAGTTTCTACACCTAGTCGCAAGGTAAAAGTCCATGAGACACTGGAAGAATGGCAAAATTACTGTCTCTCCACACCAATAGCGGCACTTTTCACTGCACCTGGCAGTGGACTAATGCAGCTCACTTTTAACACCAGCCTCCCTGCTCAGTCTGCCGAGACATCAAAAGCTCCACTGCCCCTACATCATGGTGATCACAACACACAACTTGAATGTGAGAAATGTAGGGCATTCTACACCACATACATTGACATGACCACAACCCAATTTATGTACATTGAGCAGCACACAAAAGAACAGAGCAGGGAACAACTGTGGCATGACATGCGACGGGTACGGATAACATCAAGCACAGCCAAGAATGTGCCAGTTCGGGCTACCACAGCACCAGACAAATTCTTGTCTGAACACCTCCATCCTACCTTTCACGGTAACGCAGCAACCCGGCAAGGAGCAGAGGGTGAAGAGCACGCCAGGCAATACCTGCAAGACCAAGGTCATGACATCGATGTGAAAGGTTTGGTGGTTTGCCCGAGTGAGCCATGGCTTGCTGCGAGTCCGGATGGTGTCATGAACAGAGACACACTACTGGAGATCAAGTGCCCTGTCTTAGTCAAAAACCAGTCCCTTACTGAAGCACTTGCTGCTAAAAGCAGTGAGATCAAACGCATGCCCACAGAGGAATTCCATCTGTCCTTCAATGGGCCAAAGGGATATTACATGCAGGTGCAACTGGGCATGCACTGCACAGGGCTACGGCAAGCCTTGTTGGTGATTTGGAGTAACACTGAATGTCTGCAGCTCAACGTGCTCTACGACCAAACCTTTGTTGAGGGACATTTCAAGGCTACACTCCTTCTATTTCACCCACATGTTGCCAAAAGTTGTAGATGATTTCGATGATGGAAGGCTGGAGTTGTGTTCCAGATACATGGATGTTGTAAAATCAGCATGACCTGCTTATGTGTACTGGGGTAATTTGTCATTCCTTTTTTAACCCCTTGTCCCCTGTTGTCACAAATTTGTGACAAATCCTTTCTAGCTTTTATTTATTTTTATCAAACAGTTTATTTTCTTTTACTTACTCTTATTTATTTTTATATCAGCACTATTTCTTTATTTATTAATTTTATTTATTTAATATTTTATTCCAGTCTTTTTCTTTTTGTGATATTGTGAGATTTTTTTCCTGTATTTACTTTGTTTTTAATTATTAAAAAAATCATCCATTAAAGGAGTTAATGAAATTGTCTTTTTTATGGAATAGGATCAATAAAAATGAATTCATTTCTTCTCAAATCAATTTGTTTATTGTCATGTGTCAATATTTACAATACAAGAAAAAGAATAGCACTCACAAGTTTTTCTTAGTTAAAACTCTGTTTTGTCTTATCAATAATCACAACACCAGAAAGGGAACAATAACAATAAATTTACACAGGTTTTTCTAGCTGAAAAAAAAAAAAAAAAAAAAATATATATATATATATATATATATATATATATATATATATATAAATAAAAAAGGAATATGTACAATAAAAAAAAAAAAAAAAAAAAAAAAACTGCAGGTAACCCAGGTTTTACTTTTCATAGGAACTTAAACCTCATGTGGCAGTCGGATGAGTCTGGACCTCATGTTTGCTAAAGCAGCACATATGGTAAGAATCTTGTCTAACCGGGGGTCATGGAGATGGGGACAGTTTGGGACAGAATTTTGAAGACTTTAAGTCTTCAGATTGCCCTCTCCACATGTATACGGACATTGGCCACTCGTCTAGTGCGCGTTACCTCATCATTGGTCAATTGACCACGCTTGTGGGTAAAGGCAGGAATATTCAATTTCACCTTCCTTTCATGTAGTACATCTCGAATCGTGAAACCCCTGTCAGCCATTACCTCATCACCAGGCCTTAGGGCCTCCAGAAACCCACTGTTTATAGTGATAAACGTTGTCACTGCTTTTACCAGCATAGGCCTCTGATATAAACATTATCAGCCCATGAGGTGACACAGCAACAAGATATTTGGCAGTATTGGTTCCCTTGTAATGACTGAAAGTGGCACTCCTACAGTTAAGGTTTGTTGCTCTCTGAATAGCCGTTTCAGCACAATCGATGATGCAAGTGGTCTGGGGGTGGTTCTTTTTAAAGGATGGTGGCATGTTAGCACGTATAACACTTCTTGGCAGCCAGGCAACCATGCGTTCAAGCTGCTCACCCAATGTATCAATCCAGTGAGCAATCACCTTACTTACTTCACCTTTAGACACTTTAAAGCGCTTTGCCACATCCCCTAACACAAGGTTCAGTTTCAGTTTCATGAGGGTCATCAGTATTTGGTCAACAACAGGAATACTACATGATGGTTTACTAAATGGCAACATCGTTTTCACCAAAGTAAAAAAATATACCAGACGCAGTCCTGTGTACAGCAGCGAGGTATCATCATCCAGGAGCATATCATCAGCCACAGTCTGACCCCCAGTCTGCGTCGATTTGTTCACGTGGTCCAACTTTGCCGCGTAGCTGTGGTCAGTTTTTGTTAGGTCCTCCCATTGTGTTGCAGCATCTTTAAACTTCGGCTCGATGCACACTTCTAAAAGACAAACAGCATCAACTATAAATGTATATACCCCACTAACACAGGACAGAGACACATATATCAACAGTCGAACTTATGCTGCAAACTTTAGCTAACCAGAAAAATATCAAGATACACTTACCATCCGATTGCGTGTCACTTGTGTTTCTGTTGAGTTTACGTCTCTTTTGCTGGGGAGGTCGCTCGTATCCCAACCAAAGTTCCGGGAAAGGGTTTTCCTCTGTGGGCTTTTTATCAATGAAGTGATAAGAACAAACAAACAGTCTTTTGGGCGGATTCTTCAACTTCAAAGCCGCTAGCCACTTCCGAGATTCAACATCTGTTTTTGGTTTCTCATACAACGCATACGGGGGAGCACATCCACATTGGCGTCTTGTAGATGGTTGATGGTCGAAACATTCTCCTTCCGACCAAACATTCAGCAATCGCCAAGAGTTGTTGCAACCGCGAACAGCACAATATGTCCCGGAGCCGTGTCGGCGTGTAACACCATCCATAATTTACTTTTTCTGCACGCTAACCAAAGACAGTAAAAGACGCTAACTCGCTAACCGGAAATTATTGGCAGACACAACCGGAAGACGTTGGCAGAGTGAAAGGATAATGGCGGCCCGCCTATTTCACTCAGGAAACTCGTCTATACAAGATGGTGCTACATTAAGCCAATGTCGGCTGACTCCCAGGGGTGGAAAAAAACCCCTAGGAGAAAAACCCAGCGTGCTAACACTGGGAAAAAAGTCCTAGGAGGGAAAAAACCCCTTGGAAGATATATATAATATATGTAAATGGATATGGAGATCAAAATCTGAATTATACATTTTTATTATAGAGATTAAAAATAGATTATATATAAATATATGTAAACGGATACGGAGATTTAAAAATCTGAATTATAGATGCAGCCAGAACTGGATCTGTAGGCCCATTGTCTCCTGGGCTACGTTGTAGTCAGGTCCAGACACAGGTTCTCCATCTGATCTGGATACGGCCTGGATCCAGTACCCGGCAAACCTCAGGATAAGCAGAGAGACTGATATTAGCGTAGATGCCATTCTTATTCTGATGTACAGGTATATCTAGTGTTATAGGAAATGTTCTCGGTTCCGGCCGACCTAATTATTGCAGCATAACAATCCTTTAACGGATTTGAAAAAATGTTAATGTAGTAATGTTTGTGACAATACAAAATCAAGAGGTGCTTCTGTTGTAGCTGTAGGTGATGTAACCAGCTTTCTGATAGACCAACCAGATCTGTTTTCTGCATCACAGTTACTCTGATGTCCCTTTGATTCATCTTGGTTTGTTTATGACTTTATGATGGTAGATGGTAGAATGAGCCCTCAGCCATCCAGAGAACATGCTATTATAACCTACTATAATAGCTTCCACTAGCCAGTGGAACAGGTGCTTACGTGAAATAGGTTTACCCTTAAGCCCCGGTGTGGCAAGGGGGCGTGGTTCAGCGAAGTCTGCAGCGGGAGAGAGCATCAGGAGACGCACGGTGAGTGAGTGGGTTAAGTGCAAATAACAAACACCTGTCTCTTATTTCAGTAATTGGCGGGGAGAGTATTTAACGCCAGGAGAAACAGGAGCGAGCGAGAGAGAGAAGGACTACTAGCTGCCACACTCCTGGAGACCTGCTGAATTGTTGGAGTGAATTTATATCTTTGTTGATGACTGTTTTGGTACCTGTCTGCACTCCTTTTTGTTTGGTTTACACCGATAAAGCAGCCAGTAGTCACAGCTGACCCTGTCATCTTCCTTCCTTTACTACGAACTCTGTTACACTGGTGCCGAAACCCGGGAGGGAAGACGGAAGCCGCCGCCATGCAAACGCCCTCCGCCGCACCATTTGCGGAGATTATCACGTCCCTCGCGGTCATGCAGCGAGAACAACATCAGGCCCTGCTGGACTTACGCCAAGATCAGGAGAGGCGGTTCCAGACCGTCCTCCAAGCCCAGCAGGAAGACCGCGTGAGGTTCCGGAGCTGGATGGACCGGGAGGTTCGGCCGGAAGCCATGGACCAACGAGCTGTGCCCACCCATATCCCACTCCACAAAATGGGGCCTGAGGACGACCCGGAGGCGTTTCTCGACCTCTTCGAGAGGTCGGCAGAGGTCTCTGGATGGCCGAGGGACCAGTGGCCGATGCGCCTGGTTGCTGGCCGACGGAAGCGACGTGGAGATGATCATCGACCGAGTGGTACTGGAGCAGTTCATCACTCGGCTGCCCAGGAGAACAGCCGAGTGGGTCCAGTGCCACCGCCCCACGTCGCTGGAGTCGGCTATTCATCTCGCCGAGGACCACATGGTGGCGTGCCCTGGGGTCGGCGAACCTCTCCCATCTGCTTCTCTCTCTCCCTCTCTTCCATCTCCTTCTCTCTCTCGGCCTGTCCCTCTACCCAGGTCCCGTCCACCCGGCCCTCCTCGCGTCCCGCCCTGGGGCCGCCTCTTCACGCCGCCACTTAACCCACTCTCTGCCACTGGAGCGGCGGGGAGGTCTGGGCCGGCCAGCTGGTGTTGCGGGGACCCGGACCATTTTGTGGACAGGTGCCCAGTCATGGAGGTGGGGACAATGATCCGGGTCCTGGATGTCCCGCAGGCTACCCCCGGTCAAGCTGGGTGGTACCAAATACCAAGTATCAAGGGGGGTACCTATCAGGCATTGGTGGATTCAGGATGTAACCAAACCTTTATCCATCAAAGTCTGATACAATCCGGGGCATTGGATACGAGCTGCATGGTTAAGGTGCGGTGTGTGCACGGGGATGTGGTGGAGTATCCTATTGTGCCAGTCATTATTCAATTTCAGGGTCAAAATCATAGTATTGAGGTGGCAGTTAATCCGCACCTCCGGCATCTGTTAATTTTGGGAACTAATTGGCCAGAGTTTACGGAATTATTGGGGGTTTTATGCACGGATGCCTCTTGGGGGAAAAATGCACTGGAGGAGAACGCGAGTGTGCAGGCGGGAGAGACTGAACCGGGACCACTGGGTACTGCCTCAGGAGAACAGAGCGAAATTGAAAGACTCATTCTCTCAGATTGCGATGATTTTCCCCTGGAGCAGTCTCAGGATGAGACGCTGAAACGTGCTTTTGAACAGGTCAGTACCATCGACGGTCAGCCTCTCCATCCTGGACAACCGCTTACCTATCCATATTTTGCAATTATTAAAGATAGGTTGTATCGAGTGACCCAAGACGCTCAGACAAAAGAAGATACAACCCAGTTATTAGTTCCTAGGAGCCGCCGGGAAATGCTTTTACAGGCGGCTCATTCTAATCCAATGGCTGGTCATTTAGGACAGGTGATGACACTAAATCACCTCATGACCCGATTTTTTTGGCCAGGCATTCACGAGAATGTGCGCAGGTGGTGCACGGCTTGTCGTGAATGTCAGTTGGTAAATCCACCGGCCACCCCAAAAGTGCCTTTGCGCCCTCTCCCATTAGTGCAGGTCCCTTCGAGAGAATTGGTATGGACCTCATCGGGCCATTAGAGCGATCAGCAAGAGGGCATCGTTTTGCATTAGTCATTGTGGATTATGCAACACGATATCCAGAAGCAGTGGCTCTCCGCAACATTTCCGCTAAGAGTGTTGCTGACGCACTGTTTTCTTTAATCTCCCGAGTGGGGATTCCCAAGGAAATCCTCACTGATCAGGGCACGGCATTTATGTCACGGACGTTACGCAAACTTTATGAATTATTGGGCATTAAATCGATTCGGACCAGCATCTTTCACCCACAAACGGACGGGCTGGTCGAACATTTTAATTGCACGCTTAAAACAATGATTCGTAAATTCGTGCAGGAAGACGCCAAAAATTGGGATAGATGGTTGGAACCCCTGTTGTTCGCTGTGCGAGAGGTCCCGCAAGCCTCCACAGGGTTTTTCCCCCTTCGAGTTACTCTATGGTCGTCAGCCCAGGGGGGTGTTAGACGTCATAAGAGAAACTTGGGAGGACGGACCTTCTCAATCCAAAAACGAAATTCAGTTTGTGCTGGACCTGAGAACAAAACTCCACAATTTGGGGCGGCTCTCTATGGAGAATTTGTTACAGGCCCAGGACAAACAGAGCTGGCTGTATAACAGGGGAACCAATTTGCGTAAATTTGCACTGGGAGATAAAGTGTTTGTATTACTCCCAACGTAAAGTTCAAAATTACTTGCAAAGTGGCAAGGACCGTTTGAGGTCACACGGCAAGTTGGAGAGCTCGATTATGAGGTAATACGCTCAGATAGGAGAGGAGCACGTCACATTTATCACCTCAATCTCCTGAAAAAATGGAATGAGGGAGAATCAGTGATGCTGGCGACGGTGATTAGCGGGGAGGATGATCTTGGACCAGAGGCGAATATAAAAAAACAATCTCTCGCACTGGCCCCAGGGGGAGATCATCTCTCGCCCTCCCAGCTCATTGATTTAACTACATTAAATTGATAAGACTGCAGCAGTTGCGACCTGTTGCCCAGGAGAACAGCCGAGTGGGTCCAGTGCCACCGCCCCACGTCGCTGGAGTCGGCTATTCATCTCGCCGAGGACCACATGGTGGCGTGCCCTGGGGTCCAAAAAGGAGGTGAGACAGTTCTTGGGGCTGGTGGGATATTATAGAAGGTTTGTGCCTAATTATTCGGACCTCACCAGCCCCTTCACTGATCATATTTAAAAGGAAGCACCTGATACGGTTCAATGGACGGAGCCATGCCAGCAGGCGTTTACCCAAGTAAAGGCTGCTTTGTGTGGTGGGCCGTTGCTTCATTCTCCTGATTTTTCTCTCCATTTTGTGTTGCAGATGGACGCATCGGACAGGGGGTTGGGTGCTGTCCTGTCCCAGGAGATAGAGGGGGAGGAACAGCCGGTGCTGTACATTAGTCGCAAGCTCTCTAAGAGAGAGACTAAGTACAGCACCGTGGAGAAGGAGTGTTTGGCCATTAGGTGGGCTGTCCTCACCCTCCGCTATTATCTCCTTTGGACAGGAATTCACCCTCTGTTCGGACCACGCTCCTCTGCAGTGGCTCCACCGCATAAAGGATACAAACGAGTGATCCACGAGTGATAGCGTTACAGCCTTTTAAGTTCAAGGTGGTCCACAGGCCACTCCTGGAGACCTGCTGAATTGTTGGAGTGAATTTATATCTTTGTTGATGACTGTTTTGGTGCCTGTCTGCACGCCTTTTTGTTTGGTTTATACTCTTTACCAGACATCGTGTCAATCAACGGGACATTCGCTGGGCATGATCAGAGAAGAAAAACAGTGCATCCACCATTGCAACATAGTTCAGAAAATACACCAAGAGAACAGGAATCAAAAAACGATGGAGAAGGCATGCTTCTGAGTTTACTTGTTTTGTTTTTGAATTGCTCTTTACACACACTGCTTCGATGACTACACATTGTGCACAGTACTGTGTGTATTGCCACCTAGTGGACTGTTCTGTCCTGCTTGTGCACATGCAACCCAAATTTCGAGACCGCGCGGACGGTGCATGAACGTGGACGGCCAAAGTATACCCGGGGCTTTATGAGAATTCAACCCAAGAAACAAATAACCGATAACTGTTCCTTAGTGCTTTCGTTCTGTCCACATAGCATGTACAGGGCACAGGCAATGAAGCCTTTCCTCCTCTGACGAGAAAAAAGGCTGCGGATGGAAAGCCAGTAAATCCACCTGTTTACAAGCAAGAGTTGACTCGCTCACTTTAGGCACAAACGCTGGATTCGTTTTGAGAGTTACTCTCAAGTAATCCATAGCAAACTGCATATTGTACTGGCGGCACAACTCGAATTGCTCTTTTGCTCAATAAAGAGGTTATTACTTCCTCTAGAATCTGAGCTGATTCCCCTTCTGCGGCTGACATTAATACACTGTTAAAGGTTTTACAGCAAATTGCAGATGATAACCCCAGCTTATTGTGATGCGCCAAATGTTTTCTATGGGTGAAAGATCTGGACTGCAGGCTGGCCATTTCAGTACCCGGATCCTTCTTCTATGCAGCCATGATGTAATTGATGCAGTATGTGGTCTGGCATTGTCAAGTTGGAAAATGCAAGGTCTTCCCTGAAAGAGACGACATCTGGATGGGAGCATATGTTGTTCTAGAACTTTCATACCTTTCAGCATTGATAGTGCCTTTCCAGATGTGTAAGCTGCCCATGCCACATGCACTCATGCAACCCCATACCATCAGAGATGCAGGCTTCTGAACTGAGCGCTGATAATAACTTGGGTTGTCCTTGTCCTCTTTAGTCTGGATAACATGGCGTCCCAGTTTTCCAAAAAGAACTTTAAATTTTGATTCGTCTGACCACAGAACAGTTTTCGAGTTTTTTCGAGTTTTCAGTTTTTGAGCCTTGGCCCAGAGAAAACGCCTGCGCTTTTGGATCATGTTTAGATATGGCTTCTTTTTTGACCTTTAGAGTTTTAGCCGGCAACGGCGAATGGCACGGTGGATTGTGTTCACCGACAATGTTTTCTGGAAGTATTCCTGAGCCCATGTTGTGATTTCCATTACAGTAGCATTCCTGTATGTGATGCAGTTCTGTCTAAGGGCCCGAAGATCACAGGCATCCAGTATGGTTTTCCGGCCTTGACCCTTACACACAGAGATTGTTCCAGATTCTCTGAATCATTGCAATTTTTCTCTGAGAAACTCCTTTCTGATATTGCTCCACTATTTTTCACCGCAGCATTGGGGGAATTGGTGATCCTCTGCCCATTTTGACTTCTGAGAGACACTGCCACTCTGAGAGGCTCTTTTTATACCCAATCATGTTGCAAATTGACCTTATAAGTTGCAAATTGGTCCTCCAGCTGTACCTTATATGTACATTAACTTTTCTGGCCTCTTATTGCTACCTGTACCAACATTTTTGGAATGAATAGCTCTCATGAAATCCAAAATGAGCCAATATTTGGCATGACATTTAAAAATGTCTCACTTTCAACATTTGATATGTTATCTATATTCTATTGTGAATAAAATATAAGTTTATGAGATTTGCACATATTTGCATTCCTTTTTTATTCACAATCTGTACAGTGTCCCAACTTTTTTGGAATCAGGTTTGTATAACAACTATAATCTGGTATTGTGTTGATGGTGATTTTTGGAACAACCAACCGAAACAAATCCTTTGTGTAGCGAACAATAAACCGGATTTTGATTCAAGTAAGCAGTGATCATTATCTGTCGTCTCACAACTACTGTCTAGTCTATTCCCCACACACGCTCCCATGCCTCTCCTCTGTAGCCGCACCCTGCATGCTTGTTATACTTGCCCCCGGTTTCACAGACAAGGCTTAAGCTAGTCCCAGACTAAAATGCATGTTTGAGCTGTTTAACTGAAAGTAACTTGCACTGACACATCTTAAAATGAGTCAGTGCCATTGTTTTATCTCAAGATGCGCCCCAGTAATGTTTTCTTTCTAATGAATGTTTATAAAAGTACTTAAATGCCCTAATTGAACTAAGGCATAATCCTGGCTTAGACTAAGCCCTGTATGTGAAACTGGGCCCTGATTTCTCAGGTAACTTGACAGTCTCTAGTGATCCTGGACTTCCTCGTTCACGGGTGGCATGGACGTTACGCGCTGCTGCAGAACGCTTTGAAGCAGAACTTCCTTCAAACAGCGACTTCATAAAGTCCATAAACAAACCAAGTAGATCAAAAGGACATTGAACACAGTGGAGTGGCTGTGATGCAGAAAACAGATCCGGTAGGTCTGTCAGAAAGCTGGTTACATCGCCTACAGCTACAACAGAAACACCTCTTGATTTTGTATCCTTACAAACACGCTTCAGATGTATGCTGGTCATATATTATGTTCTTAAAGACATACTGCATGCATTCAGTATCGTTTCGATTTAATGTTGGCTATGAGCAGGACCGCAGAGAGTTTCTTCAAACAACATACCATAGGTTAAAACAAGACTGTGCACATGTGTTTGTAATCATAGCCTCGGGAACATATTAGGCTTGTTTGAGATGCGCCTCGCCTTGCCTGAAATGTTAGTGAGAATAGGTGGTTGCAGTGAGGGGAGGAGTGAAAAAAAGTACATGCAAGACGGACAGTTCTCTCTTCTCGTTAGCTATGTTCCAATTCAGGGGCTGCGCACGAAAGGGGTCCCAATTCGAAGTGCATGAAAGGGATGGGGCTTTGGAGTGGAGGAAGGTCTAACTGAGGTGCAGGGTTGCCAGGTGTTTGCAACAAAACCATACCAAAAGTGGCGTAATTAAGGCAACTGTGTAAAAGTAATGCTTCAATGCCGACGACGACAGGACACCGGACCATATAAACAGTCCCAGACTAAAATGCATGTTTCAGTTGTTTTAAAAGAAACTTGCACTGGCATATCTTAAAATATACCTGCTGACGATGACTATTTGTAACAGGCAAGATAAGTGTTACGCTATGATGTCCAAGACAAAATTTGAATGGACCATAGATCTGTTTTGCATGTTGAAATATTTTATGCCTTGTAAATTTAGTGGCTTTTCATCTGCAGCCTTTTTCCTCATCAGAGGATGAGCGGCTTCATTGCCTGTGCCCTGTCCGTGCGTTGCGTGACTATGTGGACAGAACGAAAGCACAAAGGAACATGTAACGCACGCGGCGCGGCGCAAGTGCGACCCTCCCTCTCAAACAGTAAATAATAACTCTTGTTCTTCAGAAAAATAACAACAAAAATAAAATAAAAATAAAACCAAATAATTTGACAGTGGAATTTGAGAGTAGAAAATCAGTAGGAAAAAAAAGAAATTACAATAGATAAACTTTAATGCTCACTATAAGAGTCCCAATGTGGATTAGGGTTTCACCAAACTTTAACTCAGTTCAGTGCTGCTTACACGAGATCCGTCTTCCGCAATTGAGTTCTGAGCGACACAGTTCAGTCAGACAAAAAACAAAGGACAAGCGTGTGTACAATCCTACCACCTTCTTGATTCACGTAGCTTGATCCTTATATGGGCATGGCTCGCCAGTTCCTGCTCGCAGGCTCTTTCTAGTTCAGTTCAAGTTCAAAGTCTTCTTCAACAATCATCCGATTCCAGAAAATATACTGCACCCGACTCAAGAGATGATGGAAAACAGAAAATAGGGAAAAGAAAGACAGAGAGGGGGAAAAAAAACCTAACCTTGCAAAAGACAAGGCCAAAGATACAATTAGACATTCTGTTCAAGATATACATCATTACAGCAGTTAATCTGTGAATAAACAACATTTCAACATATTTAACTCCATGCTCATTTAACATTAACACATTGAAATTTGCATAGACATGCTAAGAGCATTTTTCAAATGACGCGCTTAGGCATCATCTGCCCGTATCACATGTGCGTCACGATCGGCCATTTCTCATAGCTCGAATACACAACAAAAACCCATTAAAATAACACTTGTAAACTGCTTAAAGTAACTTTTAAATCTGAACATTAGTTATTTAACACATTCACTCGATATTCCTCCTGTTTTTAACAGAGGATTAGCTTTTATACATCTTTTATATATACTACTGCACATAATACAACCGCATTTGATGGTTAAACACCATTTACAGAACACTTATACAAAACTACCACTGTAATTGAGGATTTAATCACTTTACTTACCAAGAGAATTCGAATTTTCTCTGTAACAGTTTGCACCAGCATCAACCGTGATAATTGACTGACAACGTTCAATTCACATTCTTTTCTCTCAAAATCTGTTATTTCACTTGACACAACTGTTGATTTATGTGTTCTAATTCTGTTTCTGTCACGGGTGCACAAGGACAAGATGTAAAAGATCCAAGTGCAGCATAAGTATTTATTGGGGAGTCCAGAAACGTAAATCCAAGGCAAGCAAGAGGTCAAAATCCAGGTAATCAGTCCACAAAACAACAAGCCAGAGATTAAAACAGTGCACGTAACAAATCAACAAACCACAACTGAGGACGAAACATGAGATTAAATAGACGCACTAATGATGAAACACAAAACAGTGAGTCTGAGTGTAATAATGAGTCGGGGTGAATATGGGAATTGTAGTCCAAGGGGTGAAAACAAGAGTCCAAGATGGAGTCCTCTAGTGGCTGATGGGCTCTCACAGGTGATCGTGACAGCTCCGATCATAGGGGGAGGTGGGGCTAACTCTTCGCTCTCCTTATTGGACCAATCTTCAATTTGTTTTATTTGAATAATTTTTCAAATTAGTTTTATTTCTTTTTGAATTTATGCATTTTCCTGTTTTCTATTTCAATTAAGAATACAAAGAAGGTATGCACTCTAAAAGAGACTTTAATAGAAGCTCACAGGAGATAAATATTTATCTCCTGTGAGCTTCTATTAAAGTCTCTTTTAGAGTGCATACCTTCTTTGTATTCTTAATTGAGCGGGCTCTGTAATATGGCTGGAGCGGGCTCTGTAGTTATTGCACCTCATTAGCTGGGAGCGGGCTCTGTAGCGCGGTGAGCGGGCTCTGTACGCTTTGACTATTTGGAGCGGGCTCTATTTCACAACTGGCTGGATGTTATTAGCGGGCTCTGTAAATAAAATACTGATTTACATATTCACGAGTGTTATGGTTTTTATTCCATTTTCTATTTTACATTAACAAGGCTCTTAGTAACCTGGGTTACACCCTCCCCTCCTGAATACATGCACGTCCCGCTGCATCTGCATATTTTTGGGGTTGAGTTACAACCACAGGTACAGTATCAGCAGAAGCAACATTCGCCTCTAAAAAAGTGCTGAATGCAGCACTCAGACCTTGCAACAGAGATTGAAACACCACGGTAAGCGGGTTTCCCAATTGGGGATACTCAAGTCTTTTTGCAGGCTGTCTCTCTCTTTGTGAACGCCTGGGAATCACTCCGTGTTCAAACTCGGTGTCATTCACTTGTTCACTCTGGTCACCTACAGCATCCATAGTTTCACTCGGAACTGGACTCTCTCTACTCCTGTTCTCACCCTCAAATTCTGCTTCCATTTCAGTCTCCTGGGCAGGCAACTCATCTACTGACTTGGAACAGATATCCAATCCTGTATCGATGGGACCTAACTCTAGTTCATCAGAAGACATTCCTACTTCTCCTGATTCAGGTAAGCTTTCCTCTACAGGTCCTAAATCAGGTAAGGCTTCCTTTACAGGTTCTTCTAAGATTTCCCCTGATAACCTACAGGTAGGTACACTCTCTCCAACAGGTTCACCAACAGGTAGGTCAATTTTGATGTTCTGGGGCCTTGGGCAGGGTAAGGGCTCAGGATTAACTAGAACTCGAGTTTCAAAGTACAGCCTATCCCTAAACAGAGGACTAAGAAACTGATCAACCTCCGAACCAAAGTCCACACACACAGACTCTGGCTCTTGTAACATTATTTGCACAAACTCTAGTCCTAGGCCTACAAACTCTTTGCTTAGGCTGCCGCTCATGTTGATCTGGCTGCAAAAATCCACAGGGCAACAACAGATCACGATGTAACGTCCTGAAAGGACCACTCTGCCCAACCGGCCGGACAATGTACACCGGTAAGTCTCCCGCTCTTCTGACTACTACTTGGACACCTTGCTCCCACTTGTCAGCGAGCTTATGCTTCCCTCGCAACCTAACATTGCGCACAAGAACTTTGTCACCCTCCTCTAAAGTAGAAGCAACTATGCGTTCATCGAATCTTCTTTTGTTACGCTCTGCTAATTTAGCAGCATTCTTCTTAGCTATCTCATAGCTCTCTCATAACCGGTCTTTCAGATCTTTCACGTACTGAGAGTGGGATTTTTCAGGAGATTCTATTGGCAAGCCAAAAGCCAAATCCACTGGCAAGCGAGGCAGCCGCCCAAACATGAGCTCATAAGGAGCATACCCAGTTGTATCATTGCGCGTACAATTGTATGTGTGCACTAGGGGCTTTACAAACTCCTTCCACTTAGATTTTTTCTCATTCTCCAAAGTTCCCAGCATTTGGAAGCATCCGGTTGAAACGTTCTACCGGGTTACCTCTGGGGTGGTAGGGCGTGGTACGAATCTTATGGATACCCGCAACATGACACAATTCCTTGATTGTGTGGGATTCGAAATCGGGCCCTTGGTCACTATGTAGCTTCTCAGGAAACCCATAGTGTACCAAGAAATTTTCCCACAGACATTTTGCGACCGTACGAGCTGTTTGGTTCTGGGTCGGTATCGCCACGGCGTACTTCGTGAAATGGTCGGTGATAACCAATATGTTCTTGGTATTGCTGTGGTCTGGCTCTAACGATAAAAAGTCCATGCAGACCAACTCCAAAGGCCTACCGGTTTGAATATTGACCAGAGGAGTGGCTCTGTCTGGAGGAGTTTTTCTGCACACGCAACGTTCACAGGTTTTGATCTTTTTTTCAACCGTTTGGGACATTTTAGGCCAGAAGAACCTGGACCTCACTAAGTCCAGGGTCCTCTCAATACCCAAGTGCCCCATGTCATCGTGGAGGCTGCGCAACACTATCTCCCTTAGCTTAGCTGGTAGCACTAACTGATAATTCAGAGTCCCTTGTTCCTGCTTCCTCCTATACAGCACCCCATCCCTCAGTTCAAGTCGACTCCACTCCCTCAACCACAATACCATATCAGGTGGCTGACCCCTCAGAGTACCTGGCCTAGTCCCATACTTCATCCATTCAATTACTACCTCAAGCTCTGGATCTTTCCTTTGCCATTCTGCTAATGTGGCCTCTGATATGTTAGAGAGATCAGGAAGACCATGCTCAACCTCGTGTTGAAATTCATTCGGCAAAGCATCAACGCTATGAGTGAGGGACTCGACCAATGTAACTGGAGAGTGTGCCAAGTCAGGGCTTTCGGGCAACCCAGTCACCTGATGCCTCTCACAAATGGCATTCACCACATCCGCCATGAGAACTTCAGACCCAGTTTCAGGCTCCGCCAGATGGTGGAGTGTGAACTGCTTGATCCTTTCTCTTTCTTTCTGAGAGACTATATCATCCAAAGGCTCACCATGCGGACGCCGGGAAAGCCCGTCCGCGTCCTGGTTTTGACTCCCAGCCCTGTATTGGAGCTTAAAAGTATATGTCGACAAACTGGACAGCCAGCGGTAACTGGTAGCGTCAAGCTTTGCAGAAGTCAAAACATACGTCAGGGGATTACTGTCGGTTACAACAGTGAAATCTGCACCATAGAAAAAGTCGCTGAACTTGGCTGTGACAGCCCACTTTAAGGCCAAAAATTCAAGCTTATGTGTGGGGTATTTTGTTTCTAATTGGCTTATTTAATATAGATAATAACTTTGAATTTGACTATGAATACAATTCTTCCAAATGACACTTTGAAATACCTTTTTCATTCTTGTTCTTCAGAAAAATAACAACAACAAAAATAAAATAAAAATAAAACCAAATAATTTGACAGTGGAATTTGAGAGTAGAAAATCAGTAGAAAACTGCTTACACGAGATCTGTCTTCCGCAATTGAGTTCTGAGCGACACAGTTCAGTCAGAAAAAAAAACAAAGGACAAGCGTGTGTACAACAAAGACTATAGAATAACACAAGACATGTCACTCGTACTGTTTTGAATGGGAGAAAGTGTAACGCGCAATATGGCGGAATAAGTCCCGCCTTCTAAAGCAAAGAGCCAATCGCCGACTGGTAAAGTCATCGTGTCAATTCAGCGGCCGTTAGAATCACCGGTTTCTATAGAAACAGTCAGACGCGTGCCTCCGAAGAGACGCGCATTTAGGTCTGCACATGCGCATTAGCTTGATCCAGCCTGAAAAAAATACAGGTTTTTTGATTTGAGTGTTTAGAAACTATATTTATGAGTCGGTTGTTGTTAGATTTCATTGGTGATTTCAAATATGAAATTTAATCGTAAGGTTGACGAACAGTTTTGGAGAATCTGATGTTTCCCCATTCAAAGAGATAGGAGCTGCATGATGCCCAGGATGCCCGAGAGGCGTTTCAAAGATGGCCGCCGAGTGAAATGACTTGTCTTAAAGGGACTTTGGTGTACAATCCTACCACCTTCTTGATTCACGTAGCTCGATCCTTATATGGGCATGGCTCGCCAGTTCCTGCTCACAGGCTCTTTCTAGTGCAATGCAGGGACAGTTCAAGTTCAAAGTCTTCTTCAACAATTGTTCGATTCCAGAAAATATACTGCACCCGACTCAAGAGATGATGGAAAACAGAAGATAGGGAAAAGAAAGACAGAGAGGGGAAAAAAAAACCCAACCTTGCAAAAGACAAGGCCAAAGATACAATTAGACATTCTATTCAAGATATACATCATTACAGCAGTTAATCTGTGAATAAACAACATTTCAACATAATTAACTCCATGCTCATTTAACATTAACACATTGAAATTTGCATAGACATGCTAAGAGCATTTTTCAAATGACGCGCTTAGGCCTCATCTGCCCGTATCACATGTGCGTCACGATCGGCCATTTCTCATAACTCGAATACACAACAAAAACCCATTAAAATAACACTTGTAAACTGCTTAAAGTAACTTTTAAATCTGAACATTAGTTATTTAACACATTCACTCGATAATCCTCCCGTTTTTAACAGAGGATTAGCTTTTATACATCTTTTATATGTACTACTGCACATAATACAACCGCATATGATGGTTAAACACCATTTACAGAACACACAAAACTACCTCTGTAATTGAGGATTTAATCACTTCACTTACCAAGAGAATTCGAATTTTCTAGTTATGAATTTTCCAGACAGGCAAAACTCCAACCTCTGGAAGTTTCTCTCTCCTCTGTAACAGTTTGCACCAGCATCAACCATGATAATTGACTGACAACGTTCAATTCACATTCTTTTCTCTCAAAATCTGTTATTTCACTTGACACAACTGTTGATTTATGTGTTCTAATTCTGTTTCTTTTTCTTTTTCAGGACCGCGTCGGAGCTGCTGCTTCTCTCTCGCATTCGCGCGTTCTCGCTTCGTCCTCTCTCTCGCACAGCTCCGATCATAAGGGCGGGGCTAACTCTTCGCTCTCCTTATAGGACCAATCTTCAATTTTTTTTATTTGAATAATTTTTCAAATTAGTTTTATTTCTTTTTGAATTTATGCATTTTCCTATTTTCTATTTCACAAATGTTATTAAAATAAAATACTGATTTACATATTCACGAGTGTTATGGTTTTTATTCCCTTTTCTATTTTACATTAACAAGGCTCTTAGTAACCTGGGTTACAAACAGTCAATTGGTTATTTGTTTCTTGGGCTGATTCTCATAAGGGTAAACCCATTTCATGTCAGCGCCTGTCCCATCGGGTAGTGGAAGCTATTATAGTAGGTTATAATAGCATGGGTCTCTGTCCTCTGGAAGGGCTGAGGGCTCATTCTACCAGAGGTATGGCCACCTCATGGGCACTATTTAAGGGCATTTCAGTTCAGGACATTTGTGCAGCAGCAAGTTGGGCATCGCCTCACACATTTGTCCAATTTTATAAACTTGATGTTACTGAGCCATTGCTGGCTCATTCCCTCCTAAGTGAGTAAAAAAAAAAAGTTTATGGGTTTTTTTTGTTTACATATATTCCTGTTCTATTCATAGAATAGTTACGGGTGTTGTAATATGTTACATACATCATTGAGTTGGTTGACACGACTGCTTTGGACAGAATATCTGTTATACGGGAGTTGTCTATATCCCTTAGTGAGATACTGAGCAAATGTTTGAAAGAGAACAGTTAGGTTACTCTGATAACATGAGTGAGGTATCTCACCACACTTCCCTCCTTGCAGTGCACAGAGAAGAGATATGCGGAGAATGAAGTAGGGACCACCGGCAGTGGTATATATTTAAGGAGGCTGGACTCCCGCATCACTGTTGTGATTGGTCTGTCAACTGACAGACATGGTGTAATTGGTGCTTCCAGGTTCTGTCACGCCCAGAGGCATTTTCCTTAGTGATATACCTCACTCATGTTATCAGAGAACCTAATGTTCACGGGTGGCATGGACGTTACGTGCTGCTGCAGAACGCTTTGAAGTGGAACTTCCTTCAAACAGTGACTTCATAAAGCCATAAACAAACCAAGATGAGTCAAGAGGACATTGAACGTGTTGGAGTGACCATGATGCAGGAAACAGATCCGGTAGGTTACATCACCTACAGCTACAACAGAAACACCTCTTGTTTTTGTATCGTTACAAACACGCTTCAGATGTTTGTTGGTCATGTAGCCTATTATGTTCTTAAAGACATACTGCATGCATTCAGTATCGTTTCAATTTAATGTTGACTATGAGCAGGACTGCAGAGAGTTTCTTCAAACAACATACCATATTAAAACAAGACTGTGCATGTGTGTTTGTCATCATAACCACGGGAACATATTTTATCAGGGCGGTGTGGGGCTTGAGGAGTATTTCGAACAAATGCTTTAATCAAGACCTCTATGTTCAGTTTTTTTCTTTTCTTTTTTTCTTGTCAGACAGAGGTGCGCAAATGCATTTTTGCGAGACAGTCCCGAAATAGCAAGCACTGTGCTACGTCCTGCAAGACGTATTAGCAGTGTCCTTTATATGAAAATAAAAAAAAATAATAATATTTTTAATGAAATAAATATATTACATTTTTCATAATTTCGCATATTTATAAAAGAAGAACAAGATACCACCAGATCAAAATAACATTTTAGTTCCGCTGTACACTAAATAATGATTAGGGGTAAATTGGGACACTTTTTGCCATTGAGATAACTCAAAAAAATGTCTTAATTATCCCTAATATAATGAGCAAATATAACAACTATAGTCTGGTATTTTGTTGACGGTGATATTTGGAACAACCTACCTAAACAAATCCTTTGTGCAGCGATCAATAAACTGGATTTTAATTCAAGTAAGCAATGATCATTTTCTCTCTTCACACAGCTACTGTCTAGTCATTTCCCACACACGCTCTCGTGCCTCTCCTCTGTAGCCGCACCCTGCGTGCTTGTTACCCTTGCCTCCGGTTTCACAGACAAGGCTTAAGCTAGTCCCAGACTAAAATGCACGTTTGAGCTGTTTAACTGAAAGTAACTTGCACTGACACATCTTAAAATGAGTCAGTGCCATTGTTTTATCTTAAGATGCGCCCAAGTAATGTTTTCTTTCTAGTAAATGTTTAGAAAAGTACTTAAATGCCTTAATTCAACTAAGGCCTAATCCTAAGCCCTGTCTGTAAAACCGGGCCCTGATTTCTCAGGACTCACCCGGACTTCCTCGTTCACGGGTGGCATGGACGTTACCGTGCTGCTGCAGAATGCTTTGAAGTGGAACTTCCTACAAACAGCGACTTCATAAAGTCCATAAACAAACCAAGTAGATCAAGATGGACAGTTCTCTCTTCTTGTTAGCTACTGTATGTCCCAATTCAGGGGCTGTGCACTTCGAAGTGCATGAAAGGGTTGGGGCTTTGGAGTGGAGGAAGGTCTAAATGAGATGCAGGGTTGCCAGGTGTTCACAACAAAACCATACAAAAAGTAGCGAAATCAAGACAACAGTGTAAAAGTAGCCCAATTTCAGACTTGGCAACAATAAGCTGAGCATCTTTACATGTCCTAGCAGCTGTGTTACAGTTGACAGTGGGCGTTTGTGAGTGGATTTTATCGGGGAAAGGGATGCAGAAACGTATTATGACTCTATTGGGTTTTGTGCTTCAATGCTTCAATGCTGACGACGACGGGATACCGGACCATATAAACAGGTAAAATATGTATGGTTAAACTGTGTAATGTCAACCATGGACCATGGATCTGTTTTGCATGTTGAAATATTTTATGGTTTGATTTGAGTGTGTAAGTTAATTTCTTTTATTGTTCCCTCTTTCTGAATATATCTCGGTTACATGGCAGCCGTCGATTGAGTCAGCCCTGCAAACCTGTTGGTAGACAGTGCAGTGCACTGTGGAAATATGCACTCATCCCAGATGTTGTCCTGTGGGCAGAGGCTTTACCAGGGTTTCTAATGTGGATCCCATCCAAGTCCAGCAGCTCCACCAGGGTCAACCTGCTCAGCCGAATGAAAGTGTACACAAAAATGTTTTGTTCTATTTTTTGTACTGTTAATTTAAAATTGTATGTTGTTTTTCTGATGGTAAACCTAAGTTATGTTGTAAATAGTTGTAAAAAAAATACTTTGAGTAGGCTAATTTATAAAATGATTTGTCAAAATCATTAACATGAAAAAAATGTATAGAATGTTTTGTCAAATAATAACCTGCATTAAAAAATAATGTACATAATTCTATTTTATTTACACATTAACATGCATAAAAAATACAAAATATACAGAAATGACCTATTTCTGTATTTTATATATGTAGCGCCCCCTACCTGTCTTTATGTTAATTAAGTAGGGCAGTGCACCAGATTCTTTAACTATGTGCCTAAGTTAGGCCCCTCTGATGTCACAATGAAGTAATTCTCCTTTAGCAAGTTATTTATAATTATGAACTATACTCAAATGTTATATATAATGCATTATACATATACAAATAATATATAGTCAAGAACAAACTCCTTTTGCAATAATAAACTCTTAGATGAGTAACAAAATATAAAGAATTTAATTAGAACAGAAATAGTGTCAAAAACAGCCGTAATGACTGAATTTGAGAATGTGATGTATTCACACAATCACAGTGACTGTAAATCTGACTTTTAGATGAGATAAGCAAATTCTGCGCAAAACTGATCACTAGTGATCACCGCGAGATGCATGCTGGTTAGAAATGTCCGAGGGTGGGCCGCCTTGCTGATGTCATGTCGACGTGTGTCAAAAACCTCTCGCGAGGGCAAGGTGGCCTCATCGGATTCTGCAGTCAAGTGCAGTTGCTCTCCACCGACTGCGCTGACCAAAAGCACAATGGGAAACGACTTGCTGACGACACAGCTTATATGCTTATTAGTTTAAACAACCGTGATGATCTCTTTTTAAAATGTTTGATTTTAAAACTATAATACCATGCTTTTATGTGTATAAATTATTGTGAATATTCCTAAAGTATCTGACAGTGCAATCTCTCTGTAGGTTATGTGATTGTTATCAGATTTATAAAAATATATCAAAACATGTCTGTAATTAAAATAAAAATGATTGATACACACCTTCGAATGCAATAAATAACAAGTACTTTGGGTGTATTGTTCATTATGTTTATTTTAATATAAAAGCAACAGAACTTAAAGGGCACCTATTATGCAAAATTCACTTTTACATGGTGTTTGACCATAAATGTGTGTTGGCAGTGTGTGAGCAAAACCACCCTAGAATGAGAAAAATCCACCCAGTGGTTTTTTTACAATCTCAATAATTCATAAGCACTGTCTCAGAACGCCCTGTTCTAAGATTGCTCTCACTGTGACGTAGAATTGCGCTAAGCCCCACCCACGTGGTTTGATTGACAATCTGGTTTTGGCATAGACCCCGCCCTCGGTGATCTGTCAACCATCCTCCATTGTTTCAACGACAGCCGGTAATGTCTCCTAAGAAAGTGTTCTGTTGTGGGATGTAATAATGAACATAGTAGTTTTCACTTACTTCCGACATCAGAGCCACTGAAAACGCAGTGGATGGATTTTATTTACGAAGGAAAGGCGCCACTCAAAATTCCAAAATGTTTGCGCGAATCATTTTTTGACTGACTGTTTTGAGAACGAGGTCAATTCAAAGCAGGTCTTGCTTCAAAGTTAATCCTCAAGTGTGGATCGTTGCTTACTGTTCGCGATCCAACGTCACCTCCAGAAGAAGTAAGTGTATTTAATGTTTTTTGAGCAAATAGTCATTTCAGTCGATGTCAGCCAGTTCAATAACAAATGCGTCTAAAGTTGTTGTTGTCGTCGTAGAATGTCTGTGTATATAATTTAAACCTTGTTTGTATAGTGTGTATCCACACGTATATATATATATTTTTTAAAGATATTGTATTAAAAACTGTGTATGTTTACTTAGCAAACGTTATCACAGTATTTGTGTTTGTAGTTTCAAAAAATTGCGCGAACGTTATCACAGTGTGTGTGTGTGTGTGTGTTGCACATCCATAATTGCAAAGGGGACGCGATTAAAACTCTATAAGTACATACATGTATCAAATAACCATTCAGAGACGTCCTGCTCCATTCTCAATTGTGTTTCTTCTGCCGGAGTCTCTTCATCATCTGGGTCTGATTCCGGTTCAAACATGTACGGCTGAATGCCATACAAAACAGCGGGTCTCTCACTCTCAGCCATTCTGCTTCTACCCTCTGTTTATTGCCATAGGTATGCAAGTTACGCCCTCATCCAAAGGCAGGGCGGGGATATGCAGCTCATTTATATTTAAGGTGGTACACACCAAAACAGCTCTTTTTAAAACAGGCCCCAAAAATGACATTTTCAAATGGTTATAATAAATTAACTGTGGGGTATTTTGTGCTGAAACTTCACAAATACATTCTGGGGACACCCAAGACCAATATTACATCTTGTAAAAAGGGGCATAATAGGTGCCCTTTAAATTACATCCAGTTTATCAGCAAAAAAGCATGAGTGTGAATCCAGTGTGAATCTGGATTAAACCTGAGTTGACAGAGAAAGTTTATATCGAGCGTTGTGCAACAGTTGATCCTGAAACCAGGTTGGATTTATCTGGATTTGTCAACTCTAAACCTACTCTGAAACTCTGAGTTTGTTCAACTAGGCCACTGGTCTGTCTGGCTTTCCTGATGAAAAGGATGGGTGGGAATCTAATGATGAAATAGAGGTATTGGGGTAAAGTGAGCCATTTACCCTAGCTTTGTGATTGATTATCATTCTGACCTTCCTTGAGCAAAAGCATTAGAAAAGATAAACCCTGCATCCCAATATGCATACTATCCACCCTATCCGCCCTAAATAGTATTGAAAATTACTAATGTCACATACTATTTAGGATGGATAGTATGCACATTGAGATGCAGGCAAAGTGTTACAAGTTGAACTCAGTATTTTTTCCTCAATAGATCACATGATCAGCTTAATATACTAGCTTTATCTTGCTAACTTGGTGAGTGATCCCAGACCACTGTTATCATGTTTTAGTGCATTAATTAAAAGTGATTTCTGTTATTAATTTTAGAGCTGGATTCCAGATTTGTTTAAAAAGAGAGTGTGCACAACATTTGTGGAGGACTCTTCCAGGTAAGATATCTTACTTGGTGAGTATTCAGTCTTGATAGATTCCTTCTGTAGGACAGATCCTCTGTCTGTTGTTTTGTAGCAATGGCGGTCTGTGTCAGTGTGGGTCCACGCGAGAAGCACACCCTTCAGGATCCCTGGGCGATAACTTTGAACAGCCCACAGATGCCTATGGAAAGCTGGTGTTCAAAGGGGCTGAAGCGAGACACAGCTATGTGAGTTCCTCTCCATTGTGGCTGAACTGTATATGAGCTATAAATGTAGAGCCTGAGCGCAGGCATTTCACACACTTTAGAACGTGAGCGCAGATTTCACTCACATTGGATGCATCAGCGTCACATTTGCATAGGCTGTACTATTTAAATTCGTGATTGGTTGACTGCCAATTCAAAATATTAAATAGAACGAAAAAATAATGTTAACTGGTTAATGGCCATTTCAAATTAGTGTTTCTGTTCAGAATGATTAAATTAGATTTTTTGTTTCCATTTCTGGTTATGTTCCGGTCAAAATTTCATTCGTTTACGGTTTTCAATCCTTCAACCGGTTCAGAGCCCTGTACAAAACTACTTTTACATAAAAATAGCATTCAGTGGCAACCAGTAATGATGTATCTTGACTTGACAATATCAATATCCCTTGGGATAATTCAACATTTGGGAAGGGAAAAAAAGAAACGGAAAACCCCATTAAATTCAATGCAAACAAAAAACACTTTCCCACAAACCTGTGAAGCAGAATAAAATTACCCTCAATAAACAAACAAACAATAAACCCTCCCAGCTGATAATAGCCTTTTTGTTTATACACTGCATTCCAAATTATTATGCAAGTGACATATCAGTGTATGTTTCAGTAGAATAAACATTCAAATTTTAGTTTTTCTAAGAAAATGTTTGTTTATTTATCCATGTCTTTTTAGATAACTGGTATCAATGTCAGACAAAATAATTTGCCAGGTCTATGGAAACCCTACTTAGAGGTTGTTCCACATTATTAAGCAAGTCACAGTTCTCATGCAATATGGGGAGGAAGAAAGATCTTTCTGAAGATGAAAAGCATGAAATGGTGCAATGTTGTGCAAAAGGCATGAAAACAACTAATATTGTGTGAAAACTGAATGTAGATTATCAAATTATCATAAGAACTCAGCAGAACTAAGCAGAACTCAGTCAGATAAAGGCTTATTAATGAAAGTTCCTGTCAAAAAAAATTTAAAATTGTAAAATATTAAAAGGGCAGCAGTGTTGAGCAGCAAACAGGTATTTGAAACTGCTGTCGTCTCTGGAGTCTCAAGAAGCTCTCCATGCAGGCTGGCAGTTGTGCGTAAAGATGCATTTTAGCCACCACTAACCAAACCTCACAAAAAGAAACATTTACAGTGGGTGTTGAAATACATTTTCAAACAGTTTTATTGCTGTAGTGTTTTTTTGCAGCATGGGATAGTGCATAGTGCATTGTATTTCAGAAGGCACTATCCTCCTTTTTATACTATAGCTGAAAATGGCCAGTTACGAACTCCACAAAACTTGCAAAAGTAATTTTAATACCCTCAGAGACCCTAAAGGGACCTTACATCTCACTTCCCAATATTCCAGCCCAAATCATCACCCGCTAGCTCCTTGCTGACGTCGCAGTCTTGTTGGAACGTGGTGGCCATTCACCAACCATCCAGAAATCCATCCATTTAGACCATCCATTGTAGTACGGCATTAGTAGGTGAATAAAACTATTTAAAAATGAGTCTTCATGTATTTCTAAACCCACTGTAAATGTTTCTCTTTGTGAGCTTTGGTTTGGAGTGGCTGAAATGCATCTTTACTGCCAGCCTGCATGGAGAGCTTCTTGAGACTCCAGAAGCTTCAAATACCTGTTTGCTGCTTAACACTGGCTTTTTTTATATAGAGCCAGCAGCAATATCACCCTGTAGCCCAAGACAGCCCAAGCAGGGCTGAGCCTGGTTAGTACCTGGATGGGAGACCTCCTGGGAAAACTAGGTTGCTGCTGGATGTGGTGTTAGTGAGGACAGCAGGGGGTGCTTACTCCTGTGGTCTGTGTGCATCCAAACACCCCAGTATAGTGATGGGGACACTATACTGTCAAAAAGTACGTCCTTCGGATGAGACATTAAACCAAGGTCCTGACTCTCTGTGGTCGTTAAAAAATCCCAGGATGTCCTTTGAAAAGAGAAGGAGTGTAACCCCAACATCCTGGCCAAATTTGCCTATTGGCCTCTGTCCATCATGGTCTTCTAATCATCCCCATACATTGATTGGCTTCATCACTCTGTCTCCCCTCCACCAATAAGCTGGTGTGTGGTGGGCGTTCTGGCGCAATATGGCTGCCGTCGCATCATCCAGGTGGATGCTGCACATTGGTGGTGGTTGAGGAGATTCCCCCTTCAATATGTAAAAGCGCTACATAAATGTAAGGAATTATTATGATTATTATTATAGCTGCCCTTTTACAGTTTTTCTCTATTGGTTTGGCTCACTTCTTGAAACAGAAATTACATTCTCAAAACTCTAAGATCATTTGGCAAAACAGTCTTACAGTTCAGTACAACACTATAGCTCACTTGCAAAAGCTCATACCTTTCCCAAAACTGTTCACTCATGTGTCAAAACTAAATTTCCTTCTCATTTAAACAGTCAGTGCCCCCAAAATGCTTAGTTCCTTTGGCATTGTATAAGCACTGCAAGTCAAAATGTTTTGATGTTTTGTCACTATGGAAGAGGACCATTGAAATATCCCTCATGTCCACTTTTCAGTCTTAGCCCAGTCCTTCATTGACAATGGTTACTGTACTGTTTTTTGTCTAGCTAACAGAATACAATTGTGTATAAAACTGAAAAAAAGAAATAGGATTTTAGGGTAAGATAGCCTCCAAGGTTTGACATCACACATTGCACTCATACTGCCAAGGAAATTGTAACCATTATCATTCACAAAAAGAAAATGTATACAGAATAATATACTGTAATGTAAACACACAAACAAAAAACAATGAAAATTATATGCAGCCTACAGTGCTGTAAATAAAGCTGGAGTTTCACAACCAACAGTTCTTCACTGGTCGCTTGTTTCCTTCCAATGCCATTATTCTCTACAATAGCGTAAAAAAGAAAACATCAAATCAGTCATACAGAATACACTACAGTTACAGACAATTACATAGGAACGTTCTATGTTCTCCACAAGTTCAATATACTACTGGCCACTACTCCAGTGGTTCCAAACCTGTGGTACATGTACCCCTATGCAGAGGTAATACAGGGGGTATTTGACAGAAAGGGGAGGGGGGAAATCATCAATGACTAGACTTACTGAAATGTTACAGTAAAACCCACAGTATTAGATAGATTTACATGGGAGGCACTAATTGCAGCTCTTTGACCCTTTTTCTTATTGTATGTTATATTCTTCAAAATAAGGATTATAATGATAATTGCAGTTTTTAGGCAAAATGTTGAAGTCAGATAAATCAAATACTTTCATACCTGGATTATCTGGATACACAAATCAGGTAAAGTGGGTACTGAAGCCAAAAAAGTTTGGGAACCACTGCTTAATTGTAAAAAGGTTGTGATGGGCAACCAGAAACTGACTTACATTTTACATGTTAGTCAAGTTCTAGTTTCTCCTGACTGTCAATTGCTGTAATAAATTGCCTAGTGCCTTGTGGAACAATTGCCTAGTGGTTTAGAGGTTTGTCCATGTTGTTTTGAGAATGTAATTTCGGTTTCAAGAAATGAGAGAAAAACTTAATTTTTTGACAGGAACTTTCATTAATAAGCCTTTATCTGACTGAGTTCTGCTGTGCTCTAAATCACTCACAAATCTTATGATAATTCAATAATCTCCATTCAGTTTTCACACAATATTAGTTGTTTTCATGCCTTTTTTTCATGCCTTTTCATGTACAACATTGGACCACTTCATGCTTTTCATCTTCAGAAAGATCTTTCTTCCTCCCATATTGTATGAGAACTGTGACTTGCTTAATAATGTGGAACAACCTCTAAGTAGGCTTTCCATAGATCTGGCAAATTATTTTGTCTGAGATTGATACCAGTTATCTAAAAAGACATGGATAAATAAACAAACAAACATTTTCTTAGAAAAACTAAAATCTGAATGTTTATTCTACTGAAATCTTACTGATGTCACTTGCATAATAATTTGGAATGCGGTGTAAGGGAATTAAAACACACAAAGGTAACAATAGCCAATCACAGTTCTCAAAAACACAATAAAAAAAAAAAAACACAATTAAAGAAAACACAAATCAAATAGACAACAAAACACCAATTGTTCTTAAAACGCACAAACACGGTGATGCCGGAAAAAATATAACCGCATTTTATAATGTGATGACTTTCCCTTTAACATCGCTTTGCTTTAAATACATGTGCGGTCCTGCGCGTGAAGTGCATCAAGACGCGCCGCGTCTAGCAGCAAGCAGCTCACGGTATCAGTATCTGGACGACGCGGACAGACCCACTTTTTAAAACTTTTTTTTAACTGATTTTAACTTAGCTGAACTGATTCAAGGCTTTAGAACGCAATGTCTTGTGCTAGATGCTGCAAGACACGAGCGCAACAGTTCTGCACGTCCTTCTAGCGCATGTTTACATAGAGAAACAAAGAAAAAGTAGCGCATTGGAATGGAAAAGCGCGTTCTGTGTGAATAGCCCCAAAGAAAACAATGTGTTCGAATTTTAAAGACGTGGTGCGGCGCTGCGCTTCTCGACCGATGTGCAACCCTTCACTCACTGAACCCTGTAGTCTTCAGTAGTCCAATAAAAATACAAATCATACAAAAATACAGTTTCTGAAAACGTTCAATGAGGTACTGTACTTAAAATGTTGAAATGTTGAAATTAACAATGAACAATACTTTTATTAACCTTACAGATGGAATCTTATTATAAAGTGTTACCATTTCATATAAATCCAAACAGTCATGATTAAAGATGACCAACTTTAAATATCTACACAAAGGCCATATCATCGACATTAGACACATATTGTATGTATACATTATTTGCTTCCATTTTACACTTTATTTGCTTCCATTTTAGAACACTGATTATTATTTAAATAAGATTTGTATTGTATTACAGTGATGATAAAAGAGAACTGAAATCGAATGCATTTCTGATTTGTTTAAAAAGTATATGTCTGCTGCATGACGATACAGTTTGCTTTCTCATGACACTAGTTTTAATTATGCAACTTTGCTGCATAACGAATCGATAAAAGCGACCAGCTGGATATAAACTAATGCAAATAGATGGTAACAATCATGATATTAAACATTTGGGTCGAACTTGTGTGTGTTTTTGTCTCATTGTTTTAAAGAAGAAAGTGCAGGATAAAAAAGTAATTTTTGCCTTAAAGAATGAATTGATTCTGAACTGCCGAAATGAGTCTTCAGCAATTCCAGTCTCACTTCCTGTTACAAACTTACATAACAATTAAAAAAATTTGCATAATGGCAGCCGGTTGCTCACGAACAACATCTATTTTGACCCGCCTTCAAACAATGAGACTGGAAGACCGAGACTGGATTGGAAGAGTTTGGTTTGTGTTGTTGATATGTTGACATGACATCTTTACGGTGTGAAAGGAAATCCACTTTTGTTATAAAATATAAATATCACAGTTCATGCTGTGATATTTATATTTTATAACAGACCTAAAGGTTCAGATGTTTTGGTAATGGCATTTATTCAAGCAAAATTAAAGGCTGATAACTTTCACTTTGTGATTAAGAAGATTGAGTGAATGTAGGTAATAGTTCTGGTGGATGAAGGGCCCCCTCAAGAGGTAAAGCCCAGGGACCCCTTGTAGTCTTAATGCCTACCTTCAGCACAATTGACTGTTGTTTGCAATCACATGGTTCTGGTGACGCACAAAATTAATGTGGAGGGCAAGCAGTGCAAATTAGAATGGAAGAGATGGAGAAAAGTCCGTACAGTGCTGGTTTAGAAAGGTATAAACAGAAAATCACAACATACTTTGGATGTGAACCTTATGTTATGAAGAGGAGCGATTTTTCTACTTAATTGAAAGACTTGATTGCCATCGAGGAGGTAGATATAGAGAATGTGAAGCTGCCGTCACGCCACATTCAGTTTTAGTCTGGTTTGTTTATATCGCCCTGCCTATCTGCTAGTGAAGTTAGAGCAGTATTTTTGATTTTCTGTCATGATTGTGAAAAATATCGCTATTGTAGGTCATTTATGCTGAATCGAGAATTGCAACAGGAGCTCACATCATGCAGGGGTGGAGCCAGGATGTGGAGACACCCTTGGCCTAAGCTTGGCCACCACGCTCACAACTGCTGTTTCGGTCTACTTTTTTGTTGACAAGATATGCATTTAAACGCAGAACCGTCTCTTTAAGACCACAAAAAAAAAAAAAAAAAAAAAAAAAAAAAAGGGAGAATTTTCAGACACACATTCCAACTTCGCCTCAGCGCCAGGCTCAAGTCAAACGTGCACAGAAATGATACAGGCAAAGCCACTGGAAGGCAAGCCTGCAACCTTTAGCCAAAACGGCTAATGCTAGCTCTCTGCCTCGGCAGTACGCAGGGAAGGAGACCAGAGCCTGTTTTTTTGAATGGATGTCAATGGATGAGAGGCTTCACTATGCTGATTAAACAGCTTTTGTGGGGAAATAGCTAATAATTTAATTAATCGACAGCCTGTTCTCTAATCTTTAGCATGTTTTACACTAAACAATATTTTCGTTGGGAACTATGTGCAGGACTTAGCTTGATAAAAATGTATTTTTTTTAAGAGAAAAGCAGTGTGAGGGACCGAGGAGCCAAGGACAAGGAACACCAGCAATTTACCATAAATATGGGTTTTTATTAGAACCCAAGGGAAAAATGTCAACTTTACAACTCAATCTTTCACAACACAAAAATAAATAAATAAATAAATAAATAAATAAATAAATATAGGCAAACAATGAAAGCAACAAACTAAAACTGACTTGACCTTGAATGAACAAAGCAACAACTTATAAAGGAAAGGATGGGCCCATTACAAATTAAGAGGGGAAACAAATGAGACTCAACATTTAACATATAACACCAAATAAATCAAAATAGAATCATACAAAGAAATATATCAAATCAAAATAAAGAAAAGCAAAATGTAATCAAATACCGCAAATGTACAACTACATAAACCAATTAACAAAAAGCAACAACGTTTCCTTCTCCCCCGGGCAACTTCAGCAAATGGAAAGTCCGGGCGGAACCAATAATGTTTAAAAGCCCTGTTCTGGCCAGACACCAATTCTCGCGACACCAGGATGCGGCTGCAACAGACCCTCGGTGCGTTCCAAACGGGATATATCGCCCTCCGAAGGGCACTTCGGAGTGAAAATAATCATGGCCGCCATATTGAAGGGTCGTTCCAAACCAAAGTGCTCAAAACTGGTCACTTCAAAGGGCCCTTCGGAATGAAGGATTTCGAAGGGAACAACTGATGGACACTTCGGGCCCCCATGATCCTTTGCACAGGGAAGTTGTTTGACGTCACAGAATGGGTACAGGAGGTTAGGAGTTCGATTTTAACTATAAAGGTATGTATAAAATTTTTCTGTACTACTGTAATATTTAAACGAGTTAGATTTGGTACATTATTATGGTCAAAATGACATTGTACTTAAAAAAAAAAAATACTTTACAGCTCATTTATCAGTCCATTCAAATGTTTCAAATACATAGATACAATATAGCCTACATGCGGTAAACCTAAACATAAATAAATAAATAAATAATAACGTTAAACAAAAGGCGCAGCTTGCACAATTTATCCTCCTTGATTGTCTTGGAGTAAAAATGAACGTTAAGATGACGCTGAAGTGCGTTCCAAAAGAACAGTTTTTTTTACCCCTACACCCTTCATCCCTTCGAAGCTCTCACTCCGGAGGGTAAACCCTCTGAAGGGATTAGGGCATAGGGATGAGCCCTTCCGAATGGAACGCAGGGAGAGTCGGGATCGCCACCCGTTAACGGTAAACTTAGGGTGTGTCTCAATCAGTTCCCTAGCTCCCGAGCTCGTGAATCAGTATATCGTGTACACGAATTCGGGCACTGATAAGGACAGTAAAAGATGCTGGTTCACTACACATTGGGACACTTATGACTCTATTTCCGGCGACGTGACAATGTCCTCATTGTACAACATCACTACTGGTATTTATGAACAACAACAGAGCTGATATTTTCTGACATTACTTGTAATGTTATTTAAAGTACATTATGATTAATTATTTGCTTGTTACATATACGTGCAACATTTCAGCCGTGAATAAATTATAAATGTTAGCTAGATTATGTTCATTACCTGTCTAGCGATGTATGTTTATGCTGAAATATAAAATAACGGTTTGTATTTTTAAAAACATCTATCGCATATCGTTATGTGTAATGAGTTGGCTCACGTGATTCAAGTTTCGCGCTTCAGAACTTCCGTTAAGGGAGCATAGTGAGCATCGATGCTCCCTGGTTTTCACGGTGCATTGTGGGACTTTTCAGGGAGCGAACGTTTCAGTGCCCTGGAAGGATTCTGCGATTGAGACAGCCCTTAAAATGGCCGACTCCCTGGTCAGTGCCCTGACTACTGAACTAGGGAGCTGATTGAGACACAGGGTTAAACTCAAAAGATAGAAACAAATATAAGAAACCGATACAATGTAACTAATTTGTGTGCACTCCAAATCAGTAACAATGTATATAAAAAGTATGTAATAAATATGTAAACCAAATAAAGAATTAATGATTATTGTTCGTTTTGTGTAATTATTAAAGCAAACATTATATTGAAACCAAAATGAATGTGAATGACAAAACAGGTTTAATTAAAGATTACCTTAAATGAACAAACATGTAACATGTGTACATGAGGGCTTGCATGTGAATGTGTGTGTGTGTGTGTGTGTGTGTGTGTGTGTGTGTGTGTGTATACGTTCACATTACCCCTCTTGTGCGACCATCACTCGGGCCGTCACAGCAGACTACTTATAATGGCATCAGTTAATGTCTAATTTCTACTATCTGTCATTTCTATACTCCAAGCAACGAGTTATAACAAGAGGGAAGTGTACATTGCTGTCGATACTTGAAATTTGCTTTAAGTTTTAATGTGTAATTGAGCAGTGCTGTTCATTCATTGTATAATTGTGATTGAATCCAATGTGATGTCAAAAACAAATATAAGGACATACCATGGTATTCCAAACAAATCAAATAAAGTGCGTTGTTTTAGTAAACTTTCCACCGTTGAAAAACTATATCGGCTTGGCGTCATTACCATGCTCCTGAATAACATGCTTCTATCTACCACCAGCAAAGCCTCTGACACAATCAACAGGTGTCACTAATATTCACTTCCACATAATGTTGTTAAAGGGCTATACTCCTAATTTGGCTCCTACACTAGTGAATGTTGCGACAGGTAGGACTCATTTACAGCATTACCAACAGCAAATGTGTCGCATTACTGTTTAACAGATTGAACAATAGATGTTGTGTCAAAGCCACTGAAAGGCAAGCCTGCAACCTTTAGCCAAAAAAGCGTAACGGCTAATGCTAAGGCTCTGGCTGTGGCAGTATGCAGGGAAGGAGCTTTGAACGGCGGGCACTGATGTCACTGCCATTACACGATAGGCTGGGAGGTACCGCACATGATTAAGTGAGCAGTTACACTTTCTCCAATGGTAAGAGATACAGACCCTTTCATCTCCCTATAATATACAATCTCTGATACAGGTGCAGTGAACGATGAACATTATATACAGCTTACGTAAATGTTTCTCAACTGGTGGGTTGCAAGACTTTTCAACCACTTTTCAATCACGCGCAAATACGGCACACTGTATATTAGGCTACTCGCTATAAATAAAGCGCAAAAGAAACTGAGAATGCAGCGTCGTAGTTCTGTCATCTATTTAGTCATAAAATAACCAAAAAGGCGATTAAAGCTGCGTTGAAACTGCATGCTTGTACGTAAACCTATTTGAGATATTTTATATATATATATATATATATATATATATATATATATATATATATATATATATTTTTTTTTTTTTTTTTTTTTTTTTTTTCACGAGTGTCCTGTTTTGTGTTAAAGCGATTCTAAAAAATGTTAGGATGAAAATCCACACAGCAGGAGACTCCTAGGCGGATCCACATTCAAGTCGCCAAACCCGCGTGACTGTCACATTCGTTTTGGTACCGCCCAGTGGATCAGCTCCGCCTCCAGGCGGCGCCATAAATTGTACTGTTAATCAGCGGACCCATGTCGGATCCGTGGATGTGCACGCGCCTTTACTGTAACGGTTGTATCAATTTGTGGGTCCCAAACGGACCCGCCGCAGAGGTAAGGTTTTAATCGCGGATGCAGCATGGAGCCACGGCGGGTCCGCGATCCGCCTTCGTTGCGGATCTGTCACTGTGCCCAAGTAGATGCCGATACGGGTCCGTTCGCAGATACGGTCCGGAAGCCGCGATACCTCCGTGGTCGATTCGCCGCGGAGTTCTTTTATTTATTTTTATTTTATTTATTTTTAGTTCTTATTTATTTATTGTATTAGGCTCATCATTATTGATGATCACTATTGTTGTGTTATGATATTGTAATATTTACCATTATATAATCAGAGGAGAATAGAAAAGTTTATTAAAGTGTCACTTCACAATACAATAGCAAAATATATAAATATGTATAGTATTTTTATGTTACATTAATACCCATTGTGCAAACTTTCTCTTTAATACCGCATGGTTTATATACAGGTTGCCGCTGATTGGGCTGACATTTCTGACAGACCCACCAAACAAGAGAAAATGTATCTCAAACCCCGTTGCACACCATTGCACACCGTTTCCAGGAAACATGTAATTCAACCGGAAACTGTAGCAAAACGTTGTGCACCGGTTTGAGCTAGGTTTGATATAAACACAGCCAATGATTTGTCAGAGGTGTCATTAGGATTCGCTAAACGAGCCAATAGCATTTAAGTAGCCTTTACCTTGAGTCTTGTGTGGTGGCATAATAATATTAAATGTAAACTCCTTTGTTGAAGGCAGTAGTAAACTTTCCTATAATTTGCAGAAGCATTTCTAATCTGGGTAGACTTGAATTTCTAGTGGTGGGAAACTGAGGCTTTCTGGTCCATGTAACACTTCACAATTCAGTTTTCAGACTATGCAATGCAAATGCAAAAATAAAAAATTGAAACCAAGCGTTAATTTTTCTTGTTTTTCGGTTACATCTTAAGTGGATATTTGCCATTTTTTCCCTTTCTTAAATTTTACCTTTGCTAATTATTTCTTTGGAAACAATCATTTGAATAAATGAAATCTAACTGATTTTCTGTTTTTCAATTTTTTGTCTTGTAATCTGTGCCGTGGGCTGTACCATTAGCACGGTGGTGTGGCCGCGGACTAGGCCCCCTCATTTCATTGATGTAACTGCTTTATTTCCATTATATACACATTAAAAGCACAGAGGATGACCTTTTTCACCCGAAGTGCTATCATGTGCTATCATTTTTATTATTAATATAATATCTGTCGTGACAGATAAATAGAGGACTCAAATGCAGTGAACAAAAGTGAAAAGTTTATTTAGGAAAACTTGATGACAAACATGAACATGTGACCGTGAAGAAAACTCTGTATGGTGATTCCCGTGTTCTCCGCACACCATAAGCGGACACACAGACTGGGGAGGTCACCGAGAGAAAACAGGACTCCAGCAGGATATAATGTCCTGCTAAAAACTCCTCGTCTTAGGGTCCTGAGTACAACAGCAACAAAGCAGGTAAGTCACGAGATCAAAAGCACAAGACAGAGAGCACAGACAAAAACACATCCACGCGACACAACATAGTGATCAACTGACAACAAGAGTTAGACACAGCTGGGAATAAATAGGGGATGGGGAACGAGTGACATACAGCACTACCAGGCAACGCTGATTGCTCGAATCACGAGCTGCAGAAAATGACAGGACACTAACAAACAACAGAGATGAACTGGCAACACACCCTGACCCGTGACAAACCCCCCTCCACACACACACACACCGATAGTCAATGAGAGTGCAATCCAGCATCTCTCCTCTGGACCATAACCCTCCCAGTATACCAGATATTGGTGACCTCTACCCCTCCGTCTTACATCAAGAAGTCACCATACCGTGTAGGCGGGCAACCCCTCGACAAGTCTGGGAGGTGGTGGGACAGAGGTCTGGGGTTGAAGGGGGAGCGAATAATGGGCTTGATCTTGGAAACATGAAATACCGGGTGAATTCTCTTAAACTGAGGGGGTAATTTGAGTTGAACCGTCACCGGGTTAAGCACCTTGGTAACAATATACGGTCCAATGAATTTAGGTCCCAGTTTACGTGCAGAAAGTTTGAGGGGAATGTCCTGGGCTGACACCCAATCCTGCTGACCACACACGTAAAGTGGGGGCTTAGAACGGTGACAGTCCGCTGACGCCTTGTTTCTTTCGCCAGTCCGAGAAAGGGCTTCTCTGGCGAGCCTCCACGTATAAAGGCACCTCTGAATAAACGCATGCGTGGATGGAACAATGGCATCAGATTCTTGAGAGGGAAATAACGGGGGCTGGTAGCCTAAACAGCACTGGAAGGGTGATAATCCCGTAGACAAGACCAGGAGTGAGTTATGTGCATACTCGACCATGGTTAATCTAGAACACCCAAGTCAATGGTTCTGCTGATGCCACGCAGCGCAGGACCCTGTCCAAGTCCTGATTAGCTTGCTCGGCCTGACCTTTAGTCTGTGGATGGTAACCGGAGGATAAACTCGCAGTCGCCCCCAGCTGTCAACAGAATTCTGTCCAAAACCGAGCCACAAACTGGGGACCCTTGTCAGAGACCATGTCCACTGAATGTGAAAGACGTGAATGTGAAAGACGTGATCTAAGACAATGACCTTTGTCTCCCTCGCTGAAGGTAATTTGGGGAGGGTGATGAAATGAACTGCCTTCGAGAACCTGTCCACAATGGTGAGGACCGCAGTATTGCCACTAGCGGGGGTAGGCCTGTGACAAAGTCCATGGTTATGTGTGACCAGGGTCTCGAAGGAATTGACAGTGGCCGGAGTAGCCCTGCTGAGGGTCGATTTGAGCCCTTACCCTCCGTGCACACCGGACAGGCCGATACGAACTCTCGTGTGTCCCGCCCTAAAGACGGCCAACAGAACCGCTGCTCAATTAACGAACATGTTCGAGCCGCTCCTGGATGGCAAGCCAGGTTGGATGAGTGGCCCCACTGAAGAACACTTGTTCGGACCAACTCAGGCATAAATAACAGACCCGCTGGGCACCTTGCAGTGACAGTAATACCGTGTAAATGCCTCACGGACTCCACTCCCCAGGTGACCGCCATAACCACCCGGTTGGGAGGCCCGATGGTCTCCGGCGAGGTGGGTTTAGCCTCCGCCTCAAAAATCCGTGAGAGTGCATTGGATTTACCATTCTTATTACCCGGACGATACAAGATGGTAAAGTTAAACCGACCGAAGAACAGTGCCCACTGAGCCTGTCGAAAATTTAGTCTTTTCGCGGAACAGATATACTCCAAGTTCTTATGGTCGGTCCAAACAAAAAATGGAACCCCCGCACCCTCCAACCAGTGATGCCACTCCTCCAGTGCCAACTTAACAGCCAGTAACTCCTTATTCCCGATGTTATAATTCCGTTCAGAGGGGGTGAGACCATGAGAAAAAAACATGGGTGTATTCTGTTATCCAAAGGTGATCTCTGGGACAATACTGCCCTTACTCCTACATCAGACGCATCCACCTCCACAATGAATTGGCGAGACGGGTCGGGTTGATTAGAATGGGAGCCAAAAGGAAGCGACTCTTTAAGTTTGTAAACGCCTCTTGAGCCAGGGTTGACCAACAGAAACATGTTCGTGTGGAGGTGAGACTTGTCAGTGGTAGGGCGACCTGGCTAAAACCCCAAATGAATCCCCTGTAAAAATTGGCAAACGGCAGAAATCGCTGGACCGCCTTATGACTATCTGGGGTGGGCCAATCAGCAACTACTTTTACCTTAGCAGGATCCATTTGGATGCCTTCAGGTGACAGAACGAAACCCAGGAACAGGAACCGACGTCCATGAAACTCGCACTTCTCCACCTTAGTGAACAAATGATTCTCCAGTAGCCACTGCAACACCGCCACGTGCTGAACATGGTTACGCTTGCTCTGGGAGAAGACCAGGATGTCATTGAGGTAAACAAATACAAACTGGTTGACCATGTCTCTGAGCACGTCATTGACGAGTGCCTGGAAGACCGCCGGGGAGTTAGAAAGTCCAAAAGGCATATATTCAAAGTGACCTGTAGGGGTATTAAAGGCGGTCTTCCATTCGTCCCCCTCCCTGGTGATAAGCATTGTGTAAGTCCAACTTCGTAAAGATGGTCGCTCCCTGCAAGAGTTAGAACACTGAAGACATCAACGGCAAAGGGTGGCTTTATCCGTGATGTCATTCAGTCCCCGATAACCTATACAGGAATGTAACGACCCATCCTTCTTCCCCACAAAGAAGAACCCCGCCCCAGCCAGAGAGGAAGAAGGACGTATTGTACCGGCTAGTAGAGACAAAACTCGAAAACCATTATAACATCTATAAAGATATTATTCATGCTTTCAATGTGGAACTAGGCAAAGCTAGACAGACCTTCTTCTCAAATATCATAAACAGAAACTTAAATAACACCCGCACTCTTTTTGCTACTGTAGAGAGACTAACAAACCCCCCAAGTCAGATCCCCAGTGAAATGCTCTCAGACAGCAAATGCTGTGAGTTTGCTTCCTTCTTCTCTGAGAAAATTAATAATATCAGAAATGCGATCAGCACATCCAACTATTTGCAACTCCTTTTGCCTCTGGGTCTTCTAGGCTCACCAGACAGAATTCCTGGACCAAGAAATGGACCCGGCGAAGGGAGACACAGATTCACTTTGTGGTTAGGATGCAGGGGGCAATGCTCGGTCGTCATGAGCAGGAACTCTCTGCGTTAAGACATGTGGTTGAGAACCTCATTGGTCAAGTGACAGACTTATCTCACCGATTTCAATTTCCCCGTCATGAGCTCTCTGATTCTCTGCCTCCCAGCCAAGCCTCTGAGCCAAGAGTGAACGATCCACCAAGATATGCCGGTGAGCCCGCAGAGTGTAAAGCCTTTCTAACTCAATGTGAAGTTGTTTTTCACTCTAACCCACTAAGTATGTAACCGACTGAGCGAAGGTTGCATTTGTTATTTCTCTGATGACAGGGAGAGCGTGAGACTGGGCCACGGCAGTCTGGGACCCAGGCAAGCTCCATCTCCACATCAACCTGGACCAGCGCCTGTTTCTTTTGAAGCCGGCCAGTTTCCTGAACCCATGGAGATGGCGGGTGTTCGCATTTCTCCTGCGGAACGTCAGCGTCGTATCACTCTTCATCTTTGCATGTACTGTGGGTGTTCGGGACATCTGGTAGCGGCCTGCCCGCTAAAAGAGAACTCTCGCCAGTAGACAGGGGGATACTGACGAGCATAGTTTCCAGTTCTCCTCCTGCCAAATCTATGACCACACTGCCTGTTGTGCTCCGGTGGGCAGGGACTACCACAACGTGTAAAGCCTTCATTGACTCTGGGTCGGAGGGAAATTTTATGGACGAGCAGTGGGCTCGTGAACAGAAGATTCCTTTGTTAAAACTCGATGACCCAATTCCTGTGTTTGCATTAGACGGCAGTGAGCTGCCTGGTATTCATTATGTTACAGCACCGGTGAGTCTCACCATTTTGGGCAATCACCAAGAGACAATTTCATTTTCTATTTTTCGTTCTACTTTTGCCCAGGTCGTCTTGGGTCATCCTTGTCTCGTTCAACATAATCCACAAATAGACTGGTCACACGGAACCATTCAGTCTTGGAATTTGTCTTGTCATGTCCAATGTCTTGTATCTGCTGTGTCTCCCATCTCTTCTGTCTCTGTGTTACAGGAGGAGCCTGGTGATTTGTCAGGAGTGCCGGAGGAATATCACGATCTACAGGCGGTCTTTAGTCGTTCCCGGGCTGCGTCCCTTCCTCCTCACCGTCCGTATGATTGTAGCATTGAACTTCTTCCCGGTACTACTCCTCCCCGCGGCCGTTTATACTCTCTTTCTGCCCCTGAACGTAATACTCTCGAGAAATACTTATCTGAGAGTTTGGCTACCGGTACTATTGTGCCTTCCACCTCTACCGCAGGCGCAGGATTTTTCTTTGTTAAGAAAAAAGATGGTTCGTTGCGCCCCTGTATTGATTATAGAGGGTTGAATAACATAACGGTCAAGAATCGTTACCCGTTGCCCTTATGTCTTCCGCCTTTGAGTTGCTTCAGGGGGCCCGCATTTTCACCAAATTAGACCTCCGTAATGCTTACCACTTGGTGCGTATTAAAGAAGGAGATGAGTGGAAGACGGCGTTTAACACGCCTCTCTGTCACTTTGAATATCGGGTTCTCCCGTTCGGCAACGCACCGGCTGTTTTCCAAGCCCTAGTTAATGATTTTCTGAGAGACATGCTTAATATATTTGTTTTCGTATATTTAGATGACATTCTCATCTTTTCCCCGTCTCTAGCGGTGCATGTTCAGCACATTCGTCGTGTCTTACAGCGTCTATTGGAGAACAAGCTTTTTGTTAAAGCTGAGAAGTGTGTCTTCCATGCTCAGTCTGTGTCTTTCCTGGGCTCGATTATCTCTGCTGACAGTATCAGCATGGATCCTGCTAAGGTACGCACAGTTATGGAATGGCCCATCCCAGATTCACGGACTAGTCTCCAGTGTTTTCTGGGATTCGCTAATTTTTACCATTGTTTTATTGCAAATTTCAGTCGCATTGCCGCGCCTCTAACGGCTCTCACTTCGCCTAAGAAACAATTTGAATGGACCGAGGGAGCACAGCGAGCTTTTGACAAACTGAAGGAGCTGTTCACTTCAGCACCGGTTCTTATCATGCCTGTTCCTACCGAACAATTTATTGTCGAGGTCGACGCCTCCGATATTGCTGTGGGCGCTGTCCTTTCCCAGCGCTCCTCTGCTGATAATAAGATTCATCCGTGCGCGTTCTTCTCGCACCGCCTCTCGCCTGCCGAACGAAATTACGACATCGGAAACCATGAGCTTCTCGGCATTCGTTAGGCTCTGGGCGAAGTGGCGTCACTGGTTGGAGGGTTCCTCTGTTACGTTCATTGTGTGGACAGGATCATAGGAACCTCGAGTATATCCGATCTGCTAAATGGTTGAATGCTCGTCAGGCTCATTGGGTGCTTTTTTTGGACGTTTTGATTTCACTATTTCCTATAGACCTGGATCGAACAATACTAAGCCTGACGCTCTTTCATGGCAGTTCGGTTCCGCTGGTGACGCCTCTTCCACTGAACCTATTTTACCTGAGGGTTGCGTGGTGGCAGGCGTTTCCTGGGGAATCAAGAGACAAGTCAAGACCACTCTTACTGGTGTTTCTATTCTGAAACGAATGCCCTCCTAATCAATTGTTTGTTCCTCCGACCATGCGGCTTGCTGTCCTCCGATGGGGTCATTCCTCTAAGCTGGTAATTCATCTAGGGGTTAGAGGAACCCTAGCATCCATAAGCCAATGATTTTGGTGGCCTTCTAGAACGCGCGTTGTACGTCGTTTTGTTTCTTCGTGTCCCGTATGTGATCAGACCAAGTCGAATAATTCTCCACCCGCCGGCCTCCTTAGACCCCTTCCCATTCCGTCTCGTCCATGGTCACATCTGGCCATGGACTCCGTTACTGGTCTCCCTGCTTCTAACGGTAACACTGTTATCCTCAATATTGTCGATCGCTTCTCTAAAGCAGCCCATTTCGTACCACTTTGTAAGCTCCCATTCGCCAAGGAGACCTCGCAGATTATTGTTGAGAATGTTTTTCGTTTGCATGGACTCCCTACTGACGTCGTTTCGGACAGAGGTCCCTAATTTGCTTCACAATTCTGGAAATAATTTTGTTGGTTGATTGGGGCTACTGCCAGCTTGTCCTCGGGTTTTCACCCCCAGACTAATGGTCAAGCTGAACGTACTAACCATATTTTAGGACGCATGCTTCGTTCTTTGGCTTTTCGTAACCCAGCGTTGTGGTGCGAACAACTCCCCTGGGTTGAGTACGCCCATAATTCTCTTCCCTCGTCGGCTACCAGGTTATCTCCATTTCAGTCTTCATTAGGGTATCAGCCCCCTCTGTTTCCCTCTGAGGAGACTGAAACTTCTGTTCCCTCTGTCCAAGCTTTTATCCGCCGTTGCCAACGAACTTGGAGAGCTGTTAGATCCGCCTTATGTGGAAATAGAGAACGCACCTACGCGCGCCCAATTGTTGTCGCATTAAAGCGCCTAGATATGTTTGTGGACAGAAGGTATGGTTATCCACCAAGGATTTACCACTTCGAACCGAATCAAATAAACTGGCACCACGCTTTATTGGACCCTTTTCCATTATTAAGATCCTTAGCCCTGTGGCCGTCAAGCTCAAATTGCCTCCTAACTTGAGGCGCGTCCATCCGGTCTTCCATGTCTCGTGTATTAAGCCGGTCGTTCGCTCCCCCGCACGCCCTGCCCACTGTCCCGAACGTGTTGAGAGTTCTCCTATTTTCAGGGTCAGGAAGCTGCTGGACATGCGCCGTTGGGGTCAGGGTTACCAGTATCTCATCGATTGGGAGGGCTAATGGTCCTGAGGAGAGGAGTTGGATTCCAGCCCGGGACGTCCTGGACCGCTCGCTCGTCGATGATTTCCTTCGCTCTCGCCAGTCCTCTTCCTTGGGAGCGCCAGGGGGCGCTCCTCGGGGGAGGGGTACTGTCATGAGCCAGGTTTGATCACTCGTGTTTTTGTGGGTGTTTTTCCCCCTCTATCGTTCTTTCATTGATTTCAGCTGTTCCCTGTTACCTCTGGCATTCGAGCTCACGCGCACACACCTGTTCTGAGTCTTCGCGCTGATTGTGCTGCCTACTTCTCCCTGTTCTTCGCTCTTGTCTGTGTCCGGGAATTGTTGTATGTGAGTGTGACGTGCTCCTCATTGTCTCGCTAATCTTTATTCGTGTGTGTCTCGGCAGTCAGTATTCTGTATGTGAGTTCCAGCCCCAGTCCAGAGACCTGAGCTTGTTTCCTGCTGTCGGTTCAGTTTAACTGTGAGCCTGTCGTCTGGCGTGGTTGCATCTATCTGCCAGCACGGACCATTTCCATCTGCTCGTACTTCACTTCAGTGGGACTACGGTTGAGGACCTGTGACTCGGGAAGCCGCTGTTCATTCTTTTGATCTCCAGCTGCAACGTGCCTGCTTCTTCATGTCTGGCAGTCTGTTTCTGTTATATCTGGAACTCTAATAAACTATTTGCAACTCCTTTCACCTCTGGGTCTTCTAGGCTCACCTGACACTACATGGATGAGTGCATAGTGCACAAGCACATAGTGTGTAAGTGCATAGTGTATAGTGCGTCATTTGGGGTGCAACTAAGACATGTCACTCGTATTGTTTTGAATGTGAGAAAGTGTAACACGCAATATGGCAGAATAAGTCCCACCTTCAAAATAAGAGCCAATTGCCATCTGGTAGTCATCGCGTCACTGCAGCGGCCGTTAGAAACACTGGTTTCTATAGAAACAGTCAGACGCGTGCCTCCGATGAGGCACAAGAGACGCGCATTTAGGTCTGCGCATGCATTAGCTTGATCCAGCCTAAAAAATAGTTTTTTTTTGTCATGATTCGAGCGTTTGGAAAAAAATTACGAGACAGTTGTTGTCAGAATTCATTGGTGATTTCAAATATGAAATTTAATCGAAAGCTTGGCAAACAACTTTGGAGAATTTGATGTTTCCCCATTCAAAGAGATAGGAGTTGCATGGATGCCCAGGATGCCCGAAAGGCATTTTAAAGATGGCCGCCGAGTGAAATGACTTAAAGGGACTTTGCTTTAAGCGAACAAGAAGCGTGTGAAGTGCAGAAGCTAAAACGGTTGCCGTGGTAACGAGCAATGCCCACTAGAGAAAACATCTGCATCTTTACTGTTAAATATTGTATAACAAACGAGAGCTAAAAACCTAACAAAATTAAAAAATCATTATGCTCGATTTTCTGTATATTTTCGCTTGGTACTCTTTATATCTTTCATGCTGCATTGAAGGATCTTGGCAAGCGCTGCTGCTCAAACCGCCCTCTGTCTGCTGCCTATCCCACTGAAAATGAACTGGAATCTCGTGGTTGTACAGTACCAAGTAAATGCACCCCACCAAGACTATAAGGTATATAAATAAACTAAAGTAATAACGAATAAGTAGGTAATACAAACAAGCTGAGCAGGCCACCAGGATTTCACTTTTCCCAACTTCTCGCAATGGCAGTCCAAAACTGCCTTATATTTAGCATAGTTAGGCTACTATATTAATAATAAAAATGATAGCACTTAGGGTGAAAAAGGTCATCCTCTGTGTTCTGCTTTTTTAAACTACTCCTCAGCGTGCATATAGTATAAATAAAGCAGTTACATCAATGAAATGATAGTAGTCGGCTAGATTTAATTTATTCAAATGATTGTTTCTAAAGTCATAATTTAGCATAAGTATATCTATTAAAGAAGTACATGAAAAACAAGAAAAATGAACGTCGGGTTTCAATTTTTCATTTTTGCATTTGCATTGTATGGTCTGAAAACTGAATTGTGAAGTGTTACATGGACCCTTTCTGAAGCGTTTAAGGACCATGGTATCCCTGTTCTTAATTGGCCAGCAAACTCGTCTGACCTTAACCCCATAGAAAATATATGGGGTATTGTGAAGAGGAAGATGCGATATGCCAGACCCAACAATGCAGAAGAGCTGAAGGCCACTATCAGAGCAGCATGGGCTATCAGAGCAGCATTGGCTCTCATAACGCCTGAGCAGTGCCACAGACTGATCGACTCCATGCCACGCCGCATTGCTGCAGTAATTCAGGCAAAAGGAGCCCCAACTAAGTATTGAGTGCTGTACATGCTCATACTTTTCATGTTCATACTTTTCAGTTGGCCAAGATTTCTAAAAATCCTTTCTTTGTATTGGTCTTAAGTAATATTCTTTCTTCTGAGATACTGAATTTGGGATTTTCCTTAGCTGTCAGTTATAATCATCAAAATTACAAAGAAATAAACATTTGAAATATATCAGTCTGTGTGTAATGAATGAATAGAATAGTTTACAGTTTGTAATATAAAAGTTTCACTTTTTGAATGGAATTATAAATAAATCAACTTTTTGATGATATTCTAATTATATGACCAGCACCTTTATGTGCCTGATTTCGACTCCGTGAAAATATATAATCTACCTGTGAATATTTTATATAACTACAATATCGGTAGGTTTAAATCCGAGTAATCACTTATATCAATGTTATATCGTCATATTGTCCAACCCTAAAACATATAGCTTTATAGTATAGTTTTTGTCAGTATTTATTTAAAAACACCCAATTATGCAGAATATGGTAAATATTTAATTGATGAGTTGTCAACATAATATATAACAATGCAATATATACGGTATGATTTTACCTCAAAATCCAAAATTTGACACAAAATGATAACTGCAAATCCATGTTTCTCTGCTGGAGTCCAGCTGTTAATAATCTGTTAATTGCAGTGATCCATTTGCTTCTTTTTTTGTAGCTTTCGGCAGTCTTTAAATATACCTCAGGTTCCTTTTTGAAAGGGAACTTCAACTCTGCGCTGAAATTGCGCTATGGGGAACGTCACTCGTGACAGGTGTTCGAAATGCCAAGAATCATACAACTCCAATCCTATTGGCCGGCGACAGCCTATGACGTCGAACAGCGCAAACTGTGACGTATAAAGGGAGCGCCTGAGGAAGCAGCCAACATCTTCTTGTCTTTTCGGGACTGTTTTGTTCGTGCCTGTCTCACCGCTCCGGTAAGATTTTCTATCTATCATGGCTGAAAAACGTTTCAGGAAGTATGCTGATCCCTGTCCTAGGTATCTTACACCTGAGGACACACACGACCTGTGCGTTATGTGTCTGGGCAAGGAGCAAGGATGCTGTCTGTGTTAATTGTGAGTGTCTGCCCATGAAGACGCTCCGTTCTCGTCTGGCCCTCTTCTCGAGGGGAGAGGTGTCAACACCATTGCCCGGTGGTTCTGGCCCTGCTTGCGCTGAGGCAGAGCGGCGGCTGAAATCATGGGGCTCTCAGGTGGAGCTCACCGAGGAATTTGAGAAGGGCGTGTCTATCTCTCAAGCCGAGGCGACTGACGAGGACGTGCTCCTGGATGACTATGACGTCCTGTCTCTGACGTCATCGGATCCAGGAGCGAGTGCTCTGCTGGCTGATAGCCCCAGAGAGCAGGAGAGGGGCCACGGGCTCGCCCGCTACCTCCTCCTCGGCCACCCTGCCTGGCGTATACGGAGTTATTGGAGGTTATCGAGCGCGCTACGGACAGATTACAGCTGCCCTGGGAGCGCGTTAGGAAGGAACCTGCTTGCGGTAGACTGGACGAGCGGTTCTTTTCAGATCATAACCCTATAACTCCGGGGAGCCTTCCATTCCTTCCCGATCATGTTGAGATCGAGAAGGCATGGAAGAACCCATACTCGGCCCGGATTCATCGATATCAGTGAGCTAGTTTTGCTGATGTCGAGGGATTGGGCCAGCATGGGTACATGTCCTTGCTCTGAGGGCCACCAAGCAGACTGCTGCCTCAATCGGCCGATCTATGGCGGCTATGGTGGCCACAGATCGACATCTGTGGCTCAACTGCGCAGACATTGGGGAGAGAGAAAAGCGTTTTCTTCTTTCAGAAGCGGCGCGATGCGAATAAGAGAAAGCAAGATCTGAGGGAGGTGATCGAGCATAGGCGTCAGCAGCGCAGATGATCGATCATTTCTCGCTTCTCTACTCTACAATGGGAGAAGGAATCTTTGTCCTACGAGCCGCAGGAGGTAAGCGAGGTCCAATTTGTTTATTCTAAATACAGACCTTGATTCTTTCCTGTATAGTTTTCCCGAGCATACAGTATGCCCTTTTTCCCCCTATCATGTTGTATATAGGTGCTATACAGCTTTAACAGCTAGGTTTAGGCTGTTTTTTGGCCTTCCTGTTGCTGTTTTGCACAGGTGGTAGGCCTTATCTTCGAGGAGATAAGCTATGCAGCGCTGCCAGGCCCCACTTTTCAGTGTTTCCTGTGTTATTTTGAGTTTATAGCTAAGGTTGTCATGAATCAGGTTTAATTGCTCCTTATTCTTTCCTCTTTCTTCCTATCGTTTCCTTAGTTGTTTTCACCTGCAGCTCTTTTCTTTCAGCGCTCGCGCTGATTGATCACGCACCTGTTGCGTTTCTTCTCTGATTGCTTCCCCTTCTTTGCTCTGCTGCTAGCTGTGCTTCAGTGTCGGATTATTGTTTTCTCACGCTGGCGTTTGCTCCTCGCTCCCTTATCGAAACTTTGCTGATCTCTATTATTGTGTGTGCCACAGTCTTAGTCCCAGTCCCATGGCGGTCTGGGAGGCGGAGGCTGAGTGCTGCCAGTTCTTTGCCCAGTTCAAGGAAGAGATGACGAAGGTCTTCGACCGCTCGGTCAGTGGACGCGAGGCGTCTCGTCAGCTAGCTGTGCTTCGCCAGGGCAGAAGGTCAGTCTCCGACTATTCCATTGAGTTTCGTACTCTCTCCGCAACCAGTGAGTGGAACAAGCCTGCCCTCGTAGCTCGATTTCTGGAGGGGTTGTGTTCAGAAGTTAAAGACGAGATTTATGCGCGTGAAGTCCCCACTGATTTCGATCAGTTGGTGGAATTGGCCATCAGATTGGAGAAGCGAGCTGAGTTACGACGCTGTGTCCGAGGGCCGACCCCTTTGCCACCCTCTTCACCACCTGCTCCCACTCCTGTGTCGTTTGAGGCTGCTCAGATTCCCGAGCCCATGCAGGTTTCCGGGATACGGATCTCTCCTGCTGAGCGTCAGCGCCGCATCCTGCATCGGCTGTGCATGTACTGCGGAGGGTCTGGTCATCTGGTAGCGGTCTGTCCGTTAAAAGGACGCGCTCGTCAGTAGATCGGGGAGTACTGACGGGCGCAGCTGTGAGATCCCCTTCGGAAAGAACACGCACTATTTTCCCGGTCACTCTTCACTGGTCTGGAGTCATGTTCTCGTGTCAAGCCTTTATCGATTCTGGCTGCGAAGGAAATTTCATGGACGAAGCATGGGCTTTGGAGCATAACATTCCTATTCACCATCTTGATAAGCCTACCCCTCTATTCGCTCTGGATGGAAGTCAGCTGCCATGTACTCATCTCGCCACCGCTCCGGTGAGTCTCACCATCTCGGGAAATCACCAAGAGACAATTTCATTTTTTATTTTTCGTTCCTCCATCTCCCCTATAGTGTTGGGCTACCCCTGGCTAGTCCAACATAACCCGCAGATTGACTGGGCAGAGGGATGTATCGTGTCATGGAAGCTGTCTTGTCATACCCATTGTCTTGTCTCCGCTGTTCCTTCTCTCTCTTCTGTTTCTGTTTTTCAGGAGGAACCTGCTGATTTGTCTGGAGTCCCAGAGGAGTATCTCGATTTGCGAGCTGTGTTCAGCCGTTCCCGGGCTGCTTCTCTCCCTCCTCACTGCCCATACGATTGTAGCATTGACCTCCTTCCCGGTACTACCCCTCCTCGCGGGCGCTTGTATTCGCTTTCCGCTCCCGAATGCGAGGCTCTTGAGAAATATTTGACTGAGAGTCTCGTGGCCGGGACTTATCGTTTCCTCTACCTCGCCCGCCGGTGCGGGGTTTTTTTTGTCAAGAAAAAGGACGGGTCGCTTCGACCTTGCATAGATTATCGAGGCCTTAACGACATAACTGTTAAGAACCGTTATCCTTTGCCCCTTGTGTCGTCGGCGTTTGAAATCTTGCAAGGGGCCTCACTAGATATTCACTAAGCTCGACCTCCGTAACGCCTACCACTTGGTCCGAATTAAAGAGGGGGATGAGTGGAAGACCGCGTTTAATACTCCTCTTGGACACTTTGAATATTGGGTTTTACCGTTCGGCCTTGTCAACGCTCCGGCTGTGTTCCAAGCTCTAATCAATGATGTCCTACGAGACATGCTCAACGTCTTCGTCTTTGTTTACCTCGATGATATTTTGATTTTCTCGCCCTCTCTGCAGGTGCACGTCCAGCACGTCCGTCGTGTATTACAGCGCCTTCTGGAGAACCGCCTCTTCGTGAAGGCTGAGAAGTGCGCTTTTCATGTTTCCTCCGTAACGTTCCTTGGCTCGGTGGTGTCTGCTGATGGCATCAGCATGGACCCAGCCAAGGTGCGTGCGGTGGTTGAGTGGCCCGTTCCTGACTCTCGCATTGCGCTGCAGCGTTTCCTCGGATTCGCAAACTTTTACCGTCATTTTATTTCCAATTTTAGTCGAGTGGCGGCTCCGTTAACAGCCCTTACGTCGTCAAAAACTCGCTTTTTTTGGTCTGAGCCCGCGCAGTCTGCGTTTGACAGATTAAAGAAGCTTTTTACCATGGCTCCTATTTTGGTCACCCCTAACCCCGAACGACAATTTATCGTCGAGGTGGATGCCTCTGATGTGGCCGTTGGTGCCGTTCTTTCGCAACGTTCACCGCAGGACGAGAGGGTTCATCCTTGTGCATATTTCTCCCGTCGGCTTTCGCCTGCGGAGCGTAATTATGATATAGGAAATCGTGAGCTCCTTGCGGTTCGGTTGGCTCTCGAGGAGTGGCGTTATTGGCTTGAGGGTACCTCAATTCCATTTATTGTTTGGACAGACCACAAAAATTTAGAGTACATTCGGACGGCTAAGAGACTTAACGCGCGTCAGGCTCGTTGGGCTTTATTTTTTGGGCGATTTGATTTTTTCCATCTCTTTCCGCCCCGGCGAAAAGAATACCAAGCCCGACGCTCTCTCTCGCCAGTTCGGTACCTCGGACAGCATCGCCACTCCCGAGACCATTTTGCCTGAGGGTTGCGTGGTTGGAGGTGCGGTCTGGGGAATAGAGAGATGGGTCAAATCAGCGTTAACTAATGTTACTGTTCCTCCCAATTGCCCCCACAACATGCTCTTCGTCCCTGTCTCCGTTCGTCCCGCAGTGCTACGGTGGGGCCACTCGTCTAGGTTAATGATTCATCCTGGGATTAGGGGTACGCTCGCAGCCATTAATCAGCGATTCTGGTGGCCCGCTCTCTCTCGAGACGTTCGTAAATTTATCTCTGCTTGTGCCATTTGCGCCCAGACCAAGTCTAATAACTCTCCTCCCGCGGGGCTACTCCGCCCACTTCCTATTCCGTCCCGACCTTGGTCTCACATTGCAATTGATTTTGTGATGGGCCTTCCTTCTTCGTCCGAGAATAGTCATTTTGACTATTGTTGACCGATTTTCTAAGGCTGCTCACTTTGTTCCGCTACCCAAATTACCCTCCGCGAAGGAGATGGCCCAATTGATGATCGAACACGTTTTTCACTTGCATGGTCTCCCTACTGACATTGTTTCCGATAGGGGTCCTCAATTTGCATCTATGTTCTGGAAGGAGTTCTGTTGTCAGATTGGGGCCACGGCCAGTCTGTCATCTGGCTTTCACCCCCACACTAATGGGCAGGCCGAGCGCACCAATCAGATTTTAGGACGTATGCTCCGTATCCTGGCCTTCCGTAATCCCGCTTCGTGGTGTGAACAATTGCCATGGGTGGAATATGCACACAACTCTCTTCCTTCGTCTGCCACAGGTTTCTCCCCTTTTCAATCTTGCCTGGGGTACCAACCGCCTCTCTTCTCTTCCCAGGAGTCAGAGACGTCGGTGCCTTCAGTCCAAGCTTTTGTTCGTCGCTGCCAACGTACTTGGAGAACTGTCAGAGCCGCTTTGTGTCGTAACAGAGAACTTACTCATGTATTAAACCGGTTATTCACGCTCCCACCCAGCCCTCCCGTTGTCCTGTCCTTGTTGAGGGTTCCCCCGTTTATAGGGTGAGGAGGTTGCTGGACGTGCGTCGCCGTGGGCGCAGACATCAGTACCTGGTCGATTGGGAGGGTTATGGTCCTGAGGAGAGAAGCTGGATTCCTGCCCGGGACGTCTTGGATCGCTCGCTCATCGAGGACTTCCTCCTCTCTCGCCAGTCCTCTACCTTTGGAGCGCCAGGGGGCACTCTTCGGGGGAGGGGTACTGTCATGAATCAGGTTTAATTGCTCCTTATTCTTTCCTCTTTCTTCCTATCGTTTCCTTAGTTGTTTTCACCTGCAGCTCTTTTCTTTCAGCGCTCGCGCTGATTGATCACGCACCTGTTGCGTTTCTTCTCTGATTGCTTCCCCTTCTTTGCTCTGCTGCTAGCCACGCTTCAGTGTCGGATTATTGTTTTCTCACGCTGGCATTTGCTCCTCGCTCCCTTATCGAAACTTTGCTGATCTCTATTATTGTGTGTGCCACAGTCTTAGTCCCAGTCCCAGACGCCTTCTCTGGATTTCTCCATCCTCCTTCTGGTTCCCTCTGCCTGGTTTCCCCATCTGCCGGCCGTGGGTTTTCCCATCACCAGCCTGAAGTAACCCAGACCAGTGACGGCTCTGCGGCTCCCCTTGACTGTTGTTTTTTGTTTATTTCCTATTCCAGCTGCAAGTGTGTGTGTGATTCCGCACTTGGCAGACTGCCTGTGTTAATCTTTCGGAAGGACTATTAAAACTGTGTTCATCCCACTCTCTCGCCTCTGGGCCCTGTTTCCCCTGACAAAGGTTATAGGCTGTTACTAGCCTTCCTGGTGCTGTTTTCTCTCAGGTGGTGGCTCTTATCATCGAGAAGATGAGTTTGCAGTGCTGCTAGGCCTCACTGTTAGAACCTTTTTCATGCCAGTAATGTCATCACGTGAACCCCTTGATTTATTTTCAAGTGCCAGATTACGATGCTAATGTTTTTAGCTTTCGTTTTCTAGGGTTCATCTCAGATTTCAGTAACAATCTGCTGTGATACATTTATCCTTTCTGGATGGCATGTGTTCAAAGCATTTATGTTTGCTTTGGGTTCTAAGCTTAGCCTTACATACATACAATACATATGTGAGCTTACTCATGTGCTGCCACAGGTAACACCTGTTTTCTGTGATAGCAGGCTATGGTTAGCCTCTATCTGCGAATACGGTGTTTGGTTGCACTCCCTGTTTGTATGAGGAAATGTGTTTCACTGAGTGCATCACCTGTTGGATTGCACACGCAGGTTGAATGTAGGGGATCTTATTCTGGTTAGAATAGTGTTATCTCTGTTTACTCCCTGTTGATCTATGAACCATAGCAGCTGTCTTGCATTGCTGATAAATTGTTGGCTCTTTGTGGTAGCCTCTCTCTTATCACAGCTTATTTTCTGGATGCTGTTGATAACGATCATGAGTTTGCTCATGTATTTTTCATCACTGCCTCAGGCATTTGCTCACGCTGTCTGGGGTGACAGGCCTGTTTGGCCTTCCTCAGACCGTGATAGCATGTTTTATATGTACTGAGGTACATTTCCTGTTGGAGTATGTAGGCTTAAGCTCAGGCTTGGTAGTCACTTCCCCATTTAATGTGTAAGTTTAGTTCTGCCCCCTTGAGCTTGGGTCCTTTTTATGACCATGGGCTGACGCCACATGGCGCTAAAGTAGTAGGCCTGACCAGGCCTCCTTTGTAGCCTCTGTGCCGTTCCAGCTGGGTTGGTCCTGTTTTTAGGCTCTTTTCATGGTTTCTTATGTTCTTGACTTGCGCCACCTTCGGCCACACCCACCTCTATACGAATAGGCCCCACATTAGGCCTTTCGTTGAGTTCTGGTGTGCAGTATGTACTTCTTTAAACCCGAGGGTTTTTCAAGTATCTGCCTATGGGCTTGCCCTAGTCATGAACGTATCACCATGGATGGGTCTTGGGTAACACTAGCTGATGCAGCGTGTATATGGGTTGTAGGCCTTCGCAGGCCTCCTTTGTGTCATGCAGGAATTTGGCTTTGTTCACCTCTTGGTTTCCTTTAGCTCTAGTTGAGCTAAATAGCTACCCTGTCTATTTCTCGGTTCTACTTTGCTCCTAGAACTTTAGTGGCCGCTGGTTGACACCACGTGCGGTGGGTAGGCCTTGAGGGGCCTCCTATGTAGCATGCTGGCTTTTTCCCTAAAAACCTTTGTCACCGGCTGGCCGAGGCTCAGGCTGGCTAATGACCTCCTTTGCAGTTGGTCTGTCTAGCCTGAACCTCGATAACACTGTCACGAGCTGATGCCACGTGTCTGCTGAGGTTATAGGCCCATGGGGCCTTCTTTAGCGCTTGTTGGCGTACGCTGTACTCCTCTTGCTTAAAGAGTAGAAAGGTGCTTTTACCGAGTACACTGCTCGTTGGACTGTTTTGGACGGGTTGTTTTTGTGGGCACCCACAGCTACCTAATTACTGGGTTGGTCATGTTTTCAGCATGTTTGTCAGTTCTTTGGCCTTCTAGGCCATCCTGATTACCACCTGGTTGTTGGGTCCATGTTGTATATCAGTTCATTGTTAGAACTTATAGCCATGTTGTAGGCCCCTTTGTTAGTCGGCCTCCTTGGTCATGTACCTACAGTACGGTCTGTCTGTTAGGTGAGCTTCATACTCCCCTCCGGGTTGCCTGTGTAATTGTGCCTAACTCCCTATGCTGGTCTTGGTAGAACTTCTATGAAGTCTCCAGTTCAGACTGGCCCCCAGGCTGGTTTGTGCTCCCCTGTACCTGGGTTCTCTAGCGCACAGCCTCCTCAGTGCTTTTTAGAAGCTGAGTAGATCCTAGGATGAGTGGTCTTACTCCCCTCAATACGAGGGTTTATAGCGCTCAGCTGAGTTCCACTCTCCAGGATGCCCATCTCTGCGTGTGGGTTTGAGTTGCTTACTGCCCTTTTGCAGTCGCTCTTTCCTGCTCTCCTCTTGGAGTTTGCGCATTGGAGATTCTGTTATCAGACAAGGTTGGCCCTCAAGGTTTGGCTCTGCTAAATTGGTACGGCCTCCTTGGTGGCGTCAGGGGTAAATTTTTCCCCCTAGTGACTGGCCGGGATTCCTATAGGTGGCCTGGCCACATTCCCTTTAAGTGACCACTTCTTTCAAGTCTACAGATGCAATCTCGATTCAATCAGATCAAATTATATTTTAAAACTTGCCGCTTCAAATAGAGTGCCCCAGGGATGACGCATTTTTGTAGGGAAAACCCGGAAGCGAGTTAGTTTTTTAGAACTTCCGGTTCCAATGCCGTAAAGTCTATGGGTTTTTTGAATGGGTTTTTGCTAAATCGCCTGAAATAAGGTCTGTGGTTAACAAAGCCTCTAAATACTTTCACGTTTTGATCTATGACATAAAACACACCAGTTATAACCCGCTTGTGATTTTTAAAACTTTTACTGTGTCTTGAAATCGGCGGTTGCTAACATATTGCTAAAAGGGACTACTTCCTTTTGCGGGGACTTTAGACGTCATCATTAGAAACGGGACATTTGGACAGCATTTCTCATGAAAAAGTGGAAAAGTATTCATAACAGCACAGATCATAATCAGCGAGCATGTTTTTAAATAAAGTTGTTTTTTAAATACAGTTTGAGGAAGCTTGGTGGTGACGACGTTGATCCGCGACCATGGTGTGCTGTAGTCCGTTTATAGCCTACTGTTAGCCTTTTATATCTGACGACTTTATTTAGGCTTCAAAATCTATAAATGTTGTGTTAACTTGTAAAGATTATCTTGATAGACAAAACGTGTAAGTGTCATAACCCTTTGTTAAACACAGAGCTTATTTTCTGCGATTTTCCAAAAGTCTATGGGAAAAATGCATAGGCTTTCAACCAAGGGAACCCGTGCGCCGCTAACTTCTGGGTTGGCCTACAAAAACACGTCATCCCTGGGGCACTCTATAACGGTTGTATCGATTACATCATTACGCCACTAGGAGGCGACAAGGGACTGTTAAAATGTATTTGACATTGAATGATTCATTCAAATGATTTGTTCAAAAACATTGATTCATCCAGTAATGAAACAAGTGAAATAGTTATGAGTGAGTAATTCAATCATTAATTCAAACCCATTTTTTAAAATTAATTAATTAAATATTTTTAAATAGACTGCAACAATTAATATTTTGTCCTCTAGTAATTAATTATATGCAATTTAGTTTAGTTGTCTATTCAGAATAATGGGAATCACGATTTCTATTTGAATGAAACAAACAAAAATCTTGATTCTCATTTTATCCAGAATTGTGCAACTCCAACACAAATTAAAATAACACATGCACGTTCATCTTCCCCGCTGCTGTAGCAATTTCTTAAAATGTTATGTATTTAGCCCTATATGTTTTGCCTGTTTTTATATTGTTTGTGAACATGCATTATATATTGTAATGTTATCTGCATCCACTAATCTTCCATCCATACTGACTAGTGCTGGCTATTTGACAATTCATCATCATTCATAATTATTTTGAGCAATAGGATTATATAAAATATTAAATTATATTATATAAGTGGCCTATATAAAATTACAAAATAAACATTCATCAATCAGTACTTTTTTACTGTACATTAAAGATCAAGTACTTTTGTACTTTCACTCAAGTAAAATTGAAAAGGAGCACTAAATACTTTCACTTGAGTAATATTTTATGATACGTATCTGTACTTTTACTCAAGTTCTTGATTTGTGTACTTCGTCCACCACTGATACCCATTGCTGTTTTGTTCTTATTCCCCTTCTCTTAATTTTGGAAATGGGTTACGTTCTCACTTTTTGTTTAAAATAATTAACATTAAATAATGAATCATTTTAGAACATTTGCATCTGTGATGAGCAAAATAATAAAATCCTTACCAAAAAAAAAAAAAAAAAAGCTTTTGAAAAGCAGCAACAATAATTGTCATGGTAAAAAGTGTACAGTTTTAGGGGCCATTTACACAACAACGAAAACTGAAAACGTTTTACATATTTTATCCATTCATTTACATGACAATGGCATTTTGGGGGCCTGAAAATGCTAATTTTTGAAAACAAGTGCAGGTTTTTAAAAACTATACCATTATTGTTTTTGTGTAAAGGAAAACATGAATTTGTGAAAATGGTGAAAACGTCATGTGCATGTGTATTACATGTTCAGTCTATAGTTGTGTAAGTATTTCTTTACAAAGTGACATTGCCAACTACTGGCCTGGCAGCGTAATACAGCGTTTTTAGTCATTTTTGCAAATCCATATGAACTGGGATTGTTTTGATAATGGTGTCATCTGTATGTGAAAAACTTTTCCGTTTTTAGTACATCATTGTCATGGAAATGTACCCTAAATTTGGTTTTCTATTACAAAAAAGGTTTTAATAGTAATCAACTCCTGGGACATAAAATTTGCCCATAGTTGAAGAAACAACCATATTTAACAAATCAGTAGCTTGTTTTTGTAACTTAAAGTTGCTTTTCACCTTTGATTCCTGTTTTATCTCACTTCCCTTCTCTTTACCCAGTTTTTGCGTCTCTCCAGCACCACGGATCCTTCCAAGGTCTTCGATTTCATGAGAAAACACTGGAAACTGGCACATCCCAACCTGGTGGTGTCAGTGTTTGGTGGTGAGAAAAGGTCAGAGGTCAAGCCCTGGGTGCGAGAAGTGTTTGAGGCAGGGGCTGGTTAAAACTGTACAGAGCACAGGTATCTTCTTCTCTCCACACATATCTCATTGTTTTTCATACATTTTCATGCTATACAACAGTTTTCATTATGCTACTTTCTCAACTGTGTAAAAGTTTTGATATCTGAGTAGATTTTTGATTTATTGCAGACTGTCATTTTTCAGCATAACTGCCCTCTTATTTGTGAAAAGGTTTGCTAGGTTATGCCATGTGACTCTTTGTTTGTAAATGTCATACCTGAAATGATCAATAAGATACAGAAGTGCATAACCACAGTGACTTGAGCAAACTCCAGCTGTCAGTGTGCCTTCTATTGTGAACTGTCAGGATGCAAGCAGTATGAATATGAATCATACTTGTAAGGTAAATAAATGCTAGTCATCGGAGGCCCAGTTACCAGAACACAAATTCATGCCGGACTAATTATAGTGGCATGAAAAAGTATGTCAACCACTTGCAGAATCTGTGAAAATGTGAATAATTTTAATAAAATAAGTGAGATCATACAAAATGCATGTTATTTTTATTTAGTACTGTCCTGAGTAAGATATTTTACATAAAAGATGTTTACATTTAGTTCACAAGACAAAACAATAGCTGAATTTATTAAAATAAACCCATTCAAAAGTTTGTGAACCATTGATTCTCAATACTGTGTGTGGTTACCTGGATGATACCTGTTTTTATTTTTTTGATGGTTGTTCGTGAGTCTCTTGTTTGTTCTGAGCAGTTAAACTGAGCTCTGTTCTTCAGAAAAATCCTCCAGGTCTTGCAGAAATTTCAGTTTTCAAGCATTTTTGCATATTTTAACCCTTTCCAGCAGTGACTGAATGATTTTGAGATCCGTCTTTTCACACTGAGAACAATTGAGGGACTCAAACTCAACTATTAAAAAAGGTTCAAACATTCACTGATGCTCAAGAAGAAAACACGATGCATTAAAAGCTTGAGGGTGAAAACTTTTGAACAGGATGAAGATGTCACAATTTTTCTTATTATATTTAAATATCATTGTTTTTCATTTAGTACTGCCCTTAGGAAGCAACAGAAGATACTTGCATGTTTCCTGGAAAAAACATTAAGTACAATTTACCTTGATATTTAAATTCAAAAGTTTTTACCCCCCGGCTCTTAATGCATCTTGTTTCCTTCTGGAGCATCAGTGAATGTTTGAACCTTTTTTAATAGTTGAGTTTGTGTCCCTCAATTGTCATCAGTGTGAAAAGACGGATCTCAAAATCATACAGTCACTGCTGGAAAGGGTTCAAATATGCAAAAAATCCTTGAAAACTGAAGAATCTGCAGGACCTGGAGGATTTTTTGAAGAACAGAGCTCAGTTTAACTGTTCAGGACAAACAAGAGACTCATGAACAACCATCACAAAAAAAATAAAAAAATAAAATAAAATAGTTGTGGATCATCCAGGTAACCACATACAGTATTGAGATTCAATGGTTCACAAAATTTTGAATGGGGCCATTTTAATAAATTCAGCTATTGTTTTGTCTTGTGAACTAAACGCAAACATCTTTTATGTAAAATATCTTACTCAGGACAGTACTGAATAAAAAATAACATGCATTTTGTATGATCTCACTTATTTTATTAAAATTATTCACATTTTCACAGATTCTGCAAGTGGTCCACATACTTTTTCATGCCACTATATTTCATCAACCTGGTTTGTCAGGATAGTTGCCCAGCAAGTTCTTCTCTGTGTGTATATAGCTGGCACAATGCAATTTAAAAGAATAGTTCACCCAAAAATCAAACTTTTGTCATCATTTACTCACCCTCAAGTTGTTCTAAATATGTATGTTTCTTTCTTCTGTTGAACACAAAATAAGTTATTTTAATGAATGTTGGCAACCTGACAGCTGACAGTAGCCATTGACTTCCATAGTATTTTTTTCCTACTATGGAAGTCAATGGCTACCGTCAACTGTCTGGATACCAAAAAAAAAGTTAATTTTGGATGTTGCTTATGTATAGGAGCATGGATCAATAAGCGGGGGGTTGAGGGAGGGCCTCGGCAGGTGTATAGGAGAAGCTGTGAGAGATTATGCCAACGCAACATCTGTCACTCTCAGTAAAGTTGTTCTCATTGGCATCGCTCCCTGGGGCCTGGTAGAAAATCGCCAACAGCTCGTCGACCCTGAGGTAACACAACTTAAAAAGTATATAGTCCTGGTCAGAATCATTGGCACCCTTGGCAAACATGAACAAAAGAACCCTTTGAAAATAAATCTGCGTTGTTAATCCTTTTGATTGTATTATTTATTAAAAAAAAAAAAAAAAAAAAAAAAAATTAAAAGAACCTTTCATTGAAGATAAAAATATGGGTAAAATCTCATTGTGAAATGTTTTCTCCAATACACATTATCCACACATTATCCAACTGTTCCCACAAAGTTGGGTGCATGAAATTGTCCAGAATGTCTTGGTATGCTGAAGCATTAAGAGTTCCTTTCACTGGAACTAAGGGGCCAATCCCAACCCTGAAAAACAACCCCACACCATAATCCCCCCTTCTCCAAACTTTACACTTGACACAGCAGTCTGCATGCCTAGGTGCTTGATTTTATACACCTGTGGCCATGGAAGCGATTGGAACACCTGAATTCAATGATTTCGAGGGGTGTCCCAATACTTTTGGCAATATAGTGTATAAACTCACAATTTTGAGAAAAAAGTCAGAATTCCAAGATATAAACTGCATGATTAAAAATTCACAATTAGGAGAAAAAAAGACTTAACGTACAATTCTGACTTTATAACTCGGAATTCTGAGAAAAAAGTCAGAATTGTGAGATAAAGGTCACAATTACCTTATTTTATTTTTTATTTTTTGGCAGAAACAAGCTTCCATAGTTCTCAGAGACCCATTTTGTTGATTTTGATTTTTTATTTTTTTTTAAATGATCTTTTGGTATTTGATACAATCCATGATGCCATGTACTGTATCTCAACAAGATATCCAAGACCTCTGGCAGAAGAACAGGCCCACAACATTAAAGATCCAGCAGTATATTTAATCATACACATGGGGTGCTTTCTATCCCTGTGTGCACTAAATCCATCTGATTGGTTTGCTGCCAAAAAGCTCTTTTTTTTTTTTTTTAAGTTTCATCTGACCATAGAACCGGGTCCTGTTTGAAGTTCCAGTAGTAACTGAATGTGCTGGAGTTTGTTTTTGGATGAGAGCATTAGACATATTACATTCAAGAGTGTTTTTCTTGAAAAGAGGATTTTTTTCCTTCCCAAACAACTTGTAGTGATGTTGGTGCAGTTTTCTCCCCCTTGAACTTAAGACTTAACTAATGATCCTTGGAAAGTCTTTGGTCACTCAAACTATCCTCCTCACTGTGTGTTAAGGCAGACACGCATCCTCTTCCAGGCACAGGCAGATTCATAACAAAATCTGTTGATTGGAACTTATTAAAAGCAAAGTTCACCCAAAACTGATCCCAAAATGTACTCACCCTCAAGTCATAGGTGTATATGACTTTCTTCTTTTTAGCCAAACTCAACTGAAGTTATGTTAAAAACAAATATTCGGGCTCTTCCTGTCACAGACATGTCAAGCTCCACCGCCCTCCAGTCACAGCGCACCATGTCACCAGAATACCAATCACTGACACCTGCACCTCATCAGCACCTCATCACTCACAGTATAAAGAGCACTCACACACACCACCTCATTGTCCGGTCTCGTTTGCATCTAACTAACCTGTATGCTTACCTTAAGGACTCCCCGTTACTGCCTAACCTGTCTCCAGTGTTCTCCTCGTGTGCTATCTCCTCTCTGTGTGAGTGCTCCCTCGTCTCCAGCGTCTCCAAGATCTCCAGCGTCTCCAAGTTCTCCAGCGTCTCCATCTCCACCTGTAACCACATTGTGTTTCAGAAGTGATACATGGAAAGTGGGATGAATTCGATATTGTGGAGGTAACTGGAGATGGTATGTGACAGGATTGATCTGCTTAACTATGGTGAAGGGGCCAGTGAATCAGGGACTTAACCCTCTGGAGTCTGAGGCTGATTTGGGGCCTGGAGAAGTTTTGACATGCCCTGACATTTGTGCTTTTTTCAGTTGTTCATAAACACATGAATAGAAAAAGTGTCATTACACTGTATTCAGCACAAACTAGGCTACAATAATATGTGAGAAACATGTATGTACAGGTTTGTATTTTTGAAGGAACAACGTTTATGCATGGTTATTGAAAAAAAAAACTTAAGTCACTGAAAAAAAAAAAAAATAATATTATATATGTGTTAACAAGTCTTCTGTGTATTGGAGGTTGTAGACTAGAGTTTTTGCTTCAAAATTATGTAAAAATTATCCTACCTACTCGTTCATTTATAACAATAGAGAGATTTAAATTTTCTAAAACATCTTTGGGCAAGAAACACACTATGCGTGGAGGCGTGAATCATCATGTATAATGGGTCATTTACACCTGAGAAGATAAAAAAATTGCATAATGAGTTGTAATGACCTTGCATAAATATTGAAGCCTTTCAGTCAGGTAGGCTGTGAAAAAAACCCTCTGTGATCATGTCTCAAGCTCATCATGGTGTATACCAAACATACAGAAAAAACAGCAATACTGTGAAATATTATTACAATTTAAAATAATGGTATTCTATTATATTCTTTAAAATATAATGTATTTCTGTGATTCAAAGTGTCTGAACAATTATGTTACCTCTATGGCATTTCATATAGGCTTTTAGCTTAAAAGCATGCACATTTGGAGAAATATTGATGGATTCTCATATGTTTGTCAATTTTCTATACAGAAGGAGTAATATTAATTCAATATTTATTGTCATCACTGTGAGTGCTGGATACTGTGTTTTCAATTCATACTTGCAGCCGGAGGGCGCTCTGTACACCTTTAGTCCACAAATTAATCTAAAGAAGAACAACCATGTGACTCTCCAGGAACTGAACTAACAGGCTTCCAAAGATCGCTAACTATGGCTATTCAAAACACTTTTCAAGACAATAAATACACGATCTGAGACGATGTATGCATTTATTCCGTCTGAATAGCGCGCCCTCTGTGGGCGTGGCCGCATTAGGGGATAATGAGCTGAATCACGGACTTCTGACATGGCTCTCTTTCATACATTCTAATTTTTGTGTCATTAGTATTCACTAAGTTACAGTTCATTTTATGAGAACTATCAGATTGGACTTCGTTCAGAGGGAGACGAGAGATCACACATCATGTTAGTTTTCTATGTTTTGCAAAAAGCACATCATGGTCGCAGCGGCTTTTTGCTCTCCTGTTTGGTGTTTTGTTTGGGTGATTTTATGTTTGTTTTCGTCTTTATTTGTTGAGATATGCAACGCACATATTGCCTACGAATGACAGGACTTAATTGCATATGGATTTCAGTACAAGCGAACTGTTACAACTGATTTTCAGCGACTTCACAACATACCGGAGGACGTAGCAAGATCACCGGGATCTCCATGGATTGTCGTCGGATCCAGCAGACGACGCAGGTGGCGGAAGGAGAGGAAACAGAAACGAGGATGCCGGGCAGGTCTATTCATTCAGCTACGCAAACAACCGTTTAAACCACCACTTCCGAGCATCTTTCTCACTAATGCCAGATCAATAACTCACAAAATGGAAGAATTGGAGCTGCAAATTGCAACAAATCATCTTGTTCGTGATTGTGTGATGGTAATAACCGAAACCTGGCTGCACAAGCAAATTCCTGACGCTGCTGTTCAACTTACAGGACATACAATTCACCGACAGGATAGAAGCAAAGACACAGGTAAGAGCAGAGGAGGTGGACTTTGCATCTTTGTGCACAATGACTGGTGTAGCAACTCCAATATTATAGACACGTACTGCACTCCTGATTTAGAAGCGTTGTCTGTGATATGTAGACCATTTTATTTATCAAGAGAGCTAACAGCAGCAATAGTGACTGCTGTGTACATTCCACCAGACGCCAATGCTAGCGCAGCTCTCACTCAGCTACACACTACTGTAAATAAACATCAACGGAGTCATCCAGATGGGGTACACATCATAGCGGGTGACTTTAATCTGACGTGTCTGAAAACAGTACTACCTAAATTCACCCAATATGTTAAGTTTGCTACTCGAGGGGAAAATACACTGGATTGTGTGTATTCCAACATAAAGAATGCCTATAGGGCTGTTTCCCTCCCTCATCTGGGGAAATCAGACCACTCTTCACTGTTGCTTCTCCCAGCATATACCCCACTTAGGAGGAAAAGCAAGGTGATCACAAAGATCATAAAAACCTGGCCAGAGAGAGCCCTTGAACAATTGCAGGACTGCTTTGAGCAAACGGACTGGGAAGTATTTGCACATCAGGACTTGGAACAATACACAGAAACTGTTTTGTTTTATATTAAAGTCTGCATAGACAACGTTACTGTCAACAAAAATATTTGGGTGTTTCCAAATCAGAAACCCTGGATGACATATGAAGTCCAGTCATTACTCAAAAAACGTGACTCCGCCTACAGATCTGGTGATAAGGCTTTGTACAGTGCCGCTAGAGCAAATTTGACAAGAGGTATCAAACGTGCCAAAGAGGCATATAAAAAGAAAATTGAAGATCATCTCACAGACAAAAATCCGAGGAGAGTGTGGCAAGGAATTCAAAACATTACCAACTATAAGAACAACATCCACAGCTCTTTCTATGCCGATGCTACACTGGCTGAGGAACTTAACCATTTTTTTGCCCAGGTGTGGAATAATCCAGGACTTCCACTAACCTCTAGCACCTGCCATTTCACTCTACAGGAATACGAGGTGAGGCGAGTGCTTAAAACAATAAACACAAGGAAGGCTGCTGGCCCAGATGGAGTATCTGGCAAAGTACTCCGAGCCTGTGCCAATCAGCTTGGTGGGGTCTTTACAAAGATCTTTAACCTTTCACTGACATCAGCCATCGTTCCACTCTGTTTAAAATCGGCTATCATCATCCCTGTTCCTAAAAAAGCATCCACAAATAACTTGAATGATTATAGACCAATTGCACTAACACCAATTATCATGAAGTGCTTTGAGAAACTGGTCTCACAGCACATCAGATCCAGTCTGTCCTCCACCCTTGATCCATACCACTTTGCATATAGACCAAACCGGTCTACAGAGGATGCTATCAATATAGCACTTTACACAGCACTTAACCATCTTGAGCAGCATGGGACCTATGTAAGAATGCTCTTCATAGATTACAGCTCAGCGTTCAACACAATGGTACCAGATATCTTAGTCAATAAACTGACTAAATTGGGCTTCTCCCCTTCCATCTGCTACTGGATCAAGGATTTTCTGACAAATCGCCCACAAATGGTGAAGATTGGCTCTCACCTCTCATCCATCATTACGCTCAGTACTGGCTCTCCACAAGGGTGTGTACTGAGCCCTTTACTGTACGCCCTGTACACAGTGGACTGTAATTCCATTCATTCTACCAACAAAATCACACCACAGTGATTGGACTCATCTCAGGTGAAGACGAATCAGCCTACAGAGATGAAGTTCAAAAACTAGTAATATGGTGTTCTAAAAATAACCTGTCCCTGAACATTTCAAAGACAAAAGAGCTTATTTTTGATTTCAGGAGGAGCAGGGGCGAACCAGCCCCACTTCACATCAATGGAGACTGTGTGGAGAAGGTCCACTCCTTTAAGTTCCTGGGAGTCCAAATATCGGACAAACTCTCGTGGTCTGCTAACACCTTGGAGTTTATTAAGAAGGCACAGCAACGGCTGCACTTTCTTAGGGTGCTCAGGAAAAACAACCTAGACCATAAATTACTAGTGTCCTTCTACCGCTCTACCATTGAAAGTGTGCTAATGTACTGCATTACAGTGTGGTATTCCAGTTGCACTGCAGCAGACAAGCTAGCCCATCAAAGGATAATCAATACAGCCCAAAAAAAACACTGGCCGTTCACTTCTCTCCCTGAAAAGCATTGCCTGCTCTCACTATCTTTCAAAAGCCAATGGCATCATTGGGGACACATCCCACCCTGGGTATCATCTATTTAATCGTACAGGTCCTTAAGAGCAAGGACCACAAGATTTAAGGACAGTTTCTTTCCAGCTGCAATCCGGACTTTAAACTCAAAAATGCACTAAAGGTATAATACTATTCCAGCCAAGTTATTTATTGTACATCTATTTATCCTACTTTAAACTTCTAATCTGTCTATACTGCTGTTTTTGTAAAATGTGCAGTATGTCCAATGTGCAATATCTGAAAGTAATACACTAAGGGTTGTAAGTTGTTAATTACTGTGTATATTATATATTTGTATATTTGTTTGTCAATACCAGTCAGGAGTAGTGCTCCTAATTTCGTTACGATACAAATGCAATGACAATAAATGCTTTCAATATTCAATTTCAATTTTGTTTTTACTCTGAGTGTACACAAATAAAAGAAGATATTCAACAGATTAAAATGGTGTATAACTCTTAATTGTATGTGCAACATTGACAGAGTACTTTGAGTCTCTTTCACACTGGTAAGAAAAAAACTGAGGTGGCATCGCCGGCGATACCTCAGACCTCAGAGTGTTAACTTTCGGCAGGACAGACACAGCCTGATGTCCCTGGTAGACAGCCAGACCTTCTGTCCCGGCTGGTAGTTGGGAGCGTTAGAGCGACGAAGGTCAGCTGTCAATCTGCATCTGCGCAAGATTGACTGGCCTGTTAAAGTGGGTGGTGTGTGGAGTCCCAGACCCTCTCGCTCTCTCGGAACCAGTGGTCGACAGCTGGAACAGCCGACGGTTCCCTTGACCAGGGGAACAATGGGGGTTGGTAACCGAGTACGCACTGGAAGGGAGTGAGTCTGGTGGTAGGCTGTTGCAGGGAGTTCTGTGTGTTCTCGGGCCAATCCAGGAACTGGCTCCAAGATTCCTGGTGGCCATGACAGAAGGTATGGTGGAAGCGATGATTCTCTTGGATCTTCCGCTCCGTCTGCCTGTTCGACTGTGGATGGTATCCCGATGAGAGGCTTACGGTCACACCTAGGAGCGAGAAGAAGGCCCTCCATATCCCTGGAGATTAACTGAGGTCCTCTGTCCGATACGATGTCTTCAGGAATTCCGTAGTATCTGAAGATATGGTTAAACATGAGTTCAGCAGTCTCCATGGCTGTAGGCAGTCCCTTAAGAGGAATCAAATGACAAGATTTAGAAAATCTGTCAATAATCACCAGGATACAGGTACAGTTATTTGAGGCAGGTAGGTCAGTGATGAAGTCTACTCCTAGGTGTGACCAGGGTCGGTTAGGAATGGGCAGAGGATGGAGTTTACCGGAGGGAAAATGAGGAGGGCTCTTGGAGATGCATTCCTTGCATCCCTCCAAGTACCTTCTGACATCAGCTGCCATGTTGGGCCACCAGAAGCGTTCTTTCAGCAGCGAGAGGGTTTCATTCACCTCAGGGTGACCAGTGCCCAGAGACGTGTGGAATGAGTGGATGAGTGGAGTGCGCCGTGTACGGATGATGTATTGTAGTCCCGGTGGGCAACCCGGCGGAGTGTTGGTGGAAGCATTGGAGGAGGGCATGGTTTCTTCAGACCAAGTAATATGACTTACTATGAGCTTTTCAGGAATGATGGGTTCAGGTTCTTCTGTGTTTTCCTTGGGACTATGGAGACGAGATAAGGCATCCGCCTTGACATTCCTTGGACCAGGACGATAGGAGATTGTGAAATTGAAGCGAGTGAAGAACAGCGCCCAACATGCCTGATGAGGGTTTAGTCGCTTGGCGTCCCTGAGATACTCCAGATTCTTGTGGTCAGTCAATACCAGAAATGGATGTTGAGCACCCTCCAACCAATGCCTCCATTTTTCTAGGGCCAGCTTCATGGCGAGAAGCTCCCTGTTGCCGGTGTTATAGTTGACCTCCGCCGGGTTGAGTTTGCGGGAGAAGGCACATGAATGGAATCTACTTGGGTTCACCTGCTGCTGAGATAGGACTGCTCCCACTCCGGTGGTAGAGGCATCCACTTCATCGACGAAGGGCTCAGGATGAACTAGAAGGGGAGTGGTGATGAAGGCTTCCTTCAGGGTGTTGAAAGCTTGAGTAGCTGCTGGAGTCCAGGACAGAGACTTGGGCCTGTTGCAGAGAAGGTTGGTTAATGGACTGGAGATGATGCTGTAATCTTGTATGAAACGACGGTAGAAATTGGCAAATCCCAGGAAACGTTGGAGTTCTTTGATTGTTGTGGGTGTTGGCCAGTTCCTTATGGCATTCACTTTCCCCTCGTCCATCCGGATGCCACTGTTGTCGATGTTATATCCAAGGAACTGCACTGAGGGTTGATGGAAAGAACACATCTCGGCTTTGAGGAACAGATGAAACTCTCTCAGGTGTTGCAGGACCTCCGCAACGTGGTGGCGATATTCGGCCATGCTCCGGGAGTAGATCAAGATGTCGATGTAGACTAACACAAACTTATGGAGGAACTCCCGGAGCACCTCATGAATGAAGTCTTGGAATACGGAGGGGGTGTTGACCAGTCCATATGGCATGACAAGATACTCGTAGTGTCCAAAAGGGGTCACAAAGGCTGTCTTCCACTCGTCCCCTTCACGTATCCGGATGAGGTTGTAGGCGCTGCGGAGGTCCAACTTGGTGAAGACAGTGGCACCTCGGAGATGTTCTAGCGCTGCTGGGACGAGAGGAAGTAGATAACGAAACTTGACGGTAATCTTGTTGAGCGCTCGGTAGTCAATACAAGGCCACAAGCCTCCGTCCTTTTTCACCACAAAGAAAATGCTCGAAGCAGCAGGGAAAGTAGACGGGTGGATGTAGACTTGTTCTAATGCCTCCTTGATGTATTCCTCCATGGCCTTCTCCTCCTGAATTGACAGGGGGTAAATTTTCCCACGGGGCACTGACTCACCCGGAAGCAGATCGATGGTACAGTCCCATGGCCAGTGTGGAGGCAGCTTGGAGGCTTTCTGGGGACAGAAGACGTCACTGTAAGGGGCATAACAAGATGGGATGTCCACGGAACGTTTCTCTACAGAACTTCCGATGGAGGTGGCACAGACAGACAAATGTTTAGTATGTGGAGAGGATGGTAGTGGTAAGGCAGAGAAACAGTCTGGAAAACAATTATTGCCCCACTTCAGGATCTTGTCGGTCTTCCAGGAGATGACTGCGTTGTGCTGCTCCAACCATGGGCGCCCTAATATCACGTCAGTGGTGGATTCCTCCAGAACCAGCAGATGGAGTTGTTCGGTGTGTAATATTCCCACTTGAAGCTGTAAAGGACCAACACAGTGATGTACCTGTCTTTGGCTAAGAGGTTTTCCCGTTATTGAGTGGATCTGGTAGGTGGACAGCGTGACTGTGGTCTTGAGCTTGAGCTGGCAGCAGAGGGTGCCCGATATTCCAGTCAAGGAGTGCACTGACTGGAATAGAAACATCAGCAGCGGTAAGGTTTACGATAGTGGTGAGTGGCTTCATCTTATTAATAGAAGGGAGAATAGCACTCACCATGGGACAAGGAGGACGAATGGGGCATGCAGAGATGACATGCCCAGGCGCTCCATAATACAGGCACAGTCTCTGCAGTGTTGACGGAGGTGATCGCTGGTGGATGTGATGGTGGATTGGAGGTGAATGTTCAGTGTAATGCGTTGACTAAATCTTGAAATGGATCCGGGTTGCTCATACTGGTGCTCGTCAGTTTTGGGTCCGGTCTTCTGTTACAGTACAGATGGGATGGAGACACAGAAGTACAGGTAACAGGTGTTTTATTGAACAGTCAGATGAGTTTGTGGTAAAGCAGGTGAGTAAAAAGTGAAAGTTCAGATCAATGGTGATAATAAGATGAATGATACTGTACTTGTGTTGCAGGAGCAGATGAATGGTTGGCGATCCAAAGCAGAGAAGATGATGGAGAACCCACTCGAAGACGATTGACACAGAAGGAGACTTGGGAACACACTGGAGACAGGTAAATATAACAATGGAGTCCTTGAGGTAAGCATGAAGAGACGTCTTGATGCAAACGAGACCGGACAGTGAGTGAGTGTGTGAGTCTTTTATACTGCTGGTGATTGCCATGCTGATAAGGTGCAGGTGTGTGTGATTAGTACTCTGGTGAGGGAGTGCACTGTGATTGGGTGATGGTGGAGCCTGGCGTATCTGTGACACTTTGTGCTTCCTCATATTTAAACTCCTCATGGCTCGACAATTTCACTTTTCTAGTCACACCTGTTTGCTAAAAACAGTATTTTACTCATGAGAATTTCTACCAATGTAGTGTACCAATAATTGTGCCCAACAGGTATTAGAGGAAAAACAACCTCCCCCACCCCCCATATTCATTAGTTTTACTTCAATGAAAGATTATATATATATATATTTAAATGTTTGAAAGATCAAAAGGATAAACACTACAGATTTATTTTCACAGCCATCTTTGATCATATTTACCAATAATTCTGACCAGGACTGTACTGAGAATGGTGCAAAACTGTTCAGAGTCTACATGCTGTGTACTGCATAAATAGATATAAAAAGATAAACTAGCACTGCACACTGCATTTGCATATGGTTTACAGTCTTTCAGAAAAATAATGTCTCTCTCTTTCTTTTAGGGAAGTTTCCCCGCAAAGTATTTTGTCAAAAACGCAGAGTGCAAATCTTGCTCTCTGGAAAATAGCTACAAGGCTTTCCTTCTGGTGGATGATGGGACCATAGGGCGTAAAGGTGGTGAGGTCCGCTTCAGAGCCAGTCTGGAGGAGTACATATCACGTCAGCGCTCAGGTACAAAATAAAATCCTGCTTTCAGGATATTTTACGTGTTTAAATGACACTCTGGTCCCCTTAGGAATGGCGTATAAACTTGATGTTCATGAAAGAGTGTTACTGATGTAGAGATGACTTTACATTGCTTGGTTTCATTGCAGTTGTTTCATTGAACAGGAGTGCAACATGTTAAAGGTGCCATCGAATTAAAAATTGAATTTACCTCAATTTTAGTTGAATAACAAGAGTTCAGTACATGGAAATGACATACAGTGAGTCTCACACACCATTGTTTCCTCCTTCTTATATAAATCTCATTTGTTTAAAAGACCTCAGAAGAACAGGCGAATCTCAACATAACACTGACTGTTACGTAACAGTCGGTGTATACGCCCCCCAATATTTGCATATGCCAGCCCATGTTCCCAACATTATGAAAGGCATTACACAAGGGCAGCTAGTATTAACGTGTGGATGTGCACAGCTGAATCATCAGACTAGGTAAGCAAGCAAGGACAACAGTGAAAAATGGCAGATGGAGCAATAATAACTGACATGATCCATGATAACATGATATTTTAGTGATATTTGTAAATTGTCTTTCTAAACATTTTGTTAGCATGTTGCTAATGTACTGTTAAATGTGGTTAAAGTTACCATTGTTTATTACTGTATTCACAGAGACAAGAGCCATCGCTATTTTCATTATTAAACACTTGCAGTCTGTATAATTCATAAACACAACTTCATTCTTTATAAATCTCTCCAACAGTGTAGCATTAGCCGTTAGCCATGGAGCACTATCAAACTCATTCAGAATCAAATGTAAACATCCAAATAAATACTATACTTACGCGATTAGACATGCTGCATGACAAACACTTGGTAAAGATCCATTTTGAGGGTTATATTAGCTGTGTAAACTTTGTTTATGCAGTGATAGAGCCGAGAGCTCGGGAGGGGGCGGAGAGTGCGCGATTTAAAGGGGCCGCAGCATGAATCGGCGCATTTCTAATTATGCCTCAAAATAGGCAGTTAGAAAAATTAATAGACCCTTTTCACAATGATGTCAGTTAACTTCCGCCTATCCGCAAAGCAGTGTATCAGTTGTTCCGTCTTACCTTCGCGCCGGCGACTTCTCGGGAAAATGCTTTAATAACTTTAAATGCGAACGGTTTATGTCAAGGATTTACACAGTCGGCTTCTTCTGGTAATGATATTTATTATTTCCTTTCTGTAACTGCCTTGGTTAGGGTTTCCACGAGCAGAAACTTTAGCAATGTTGTCATTGAATTCAGTTTTATCACAACGATTGTGTCCACACAAATCTGTTAGTCTATTTGGAATAACAAGAATATTGTCTTTAAAAACAAATCTTTATTTTTAGAAATTGGTAGGCTATGATAATGGATATTGTTCTTGTGAGATTTATTTACAAATAATGGACATCTGGAAGTAACACGTCCACATATAATACTCCGAAGAATTAATGGTGTGAAGATTTGAGATCATTTTACATCATACCAGTTTAAACTGAACTGCTGCAATATATTAAGATTGTATAATTTGTAAGAAGTGTATTGAAAATACAAAACGGAAGTAGCCTATGTGTTCATTTAATGTTATTCCCTGGAGAAATAATTTGATTTTGTTCATTTGCTGCTATAACAATGAGTACTGTTGTAAATCCTCTGTATATTTTTGTATGCGACGATCTTGTTCTGCAATAAAGAGACGAATGACAATGTTTTTTTTACTATGGTAAAAATGCCATGTACATGAGTCAGTTTTTACAACATTAACAGTCTTCATGTAGAAATAGTATTATATTAAACACAATTTGTATTATTATGTATGCCATATTTATCGAAATAAAAGTATAAAAATATACTTTGATATTTAAAAAGAATAAGCTTATGTTGATCTTCATTGTACATAGGCCTGTAGGCACTGAAATAAGTAGTGCATTAAGGTTTGAATGAATAGTTTTTTACTGCACGTAAATGTTGGAAACATGCGTTTATTTCACAAATATATATAAACAGCTTCATCTGCAATAAAGACAGCAAAGTGCATGTATGGCTTCAGAACGTATTCAACTCCTCCAACTTTAAGCAGCAAATCGCACCGATCGGTAAGTTTGTTTGAGATCTGCGGCTGCCAAATACCTCACCTTGAATTTACATGAAATTGGGCGACTACAGTCATCCTTTAACCACATTTGTGGCATATGTACAACTATTGAGTGCACTTCATTCGAGTCGCGCTAGTATTCCACTATGCTGACGGAAGTGAGGATACACTGCTTCGAGTCCTAACGGAAGCTGTGTGACGTCATGTGAAAAGGGTCTATTAAAAAAAATCTATGGGGTATTTTGAGCTGCAACTTCACAGACACATTCAGAGGACACCTTAGACTTATATTACATCTTGTAAAAAAACGTTCGATGGCACCTTTAACTAGCCAATTGGCCACCTAATGGCCATTTTGGATATTACAAGAGAAGACTAAGCTTTAAATGGTTAGTTTACCCAAAAATGAAATTTCTGTCATTAATTACCTCATGTCATTCCAAAACCATAAGACCTTCATTCATATTTTATTCATTCATATATTTTTGATGAAATCCAAGTGAATTTTTTTTTTTTTTAATCTTCCATTAGATGTCAATGTCCAGAAAAGTATTAAAGACATTGTTAAAATGGTCAAAATGACTGCAGTGGCTCAACCTTAATGTTATGAAATAAGAATATTTTTTGTGCGTTAAAACAAAACAAAAATAATGACTTTATCCAACAATTTCCTCTCTACCCTGTCACATTCAGAGCTTCCGTGTTCAGTATTGGCTGGCTCCTATGGGTCGATTCAGTATTGGCCAGCATAACATGCATGCGTCGTGCTGCTCACGTGAACAGAGCTTCGACCAAGACTGAGCCAGTATTCAGACGTAAACACGGAAGCGCTGCACTGCATCAACAGCATAGGAGACTGACAGTTTAGAGATGGAATTGTTGAATAAAGTCATTATTTTCGTTTTGTTTTTGCACACAAAAAGTATTCTCGACGCCTCATAACATTAAGGTTGAACCACTGTAGTCACATTGACTATTTATTTTAACAATGTCTTTATTACTTTTGTGGACCTTGAAAGTGGTAATTTTGTTGCTTTCTATGGGAGATGAAAAAAAAAAACACCTCGGAATTAATCAAAAATATCTTAATTTATGTTCTGAAGATGAAGGAAGGTTATTTTTGGGTGAACTACCCCTTTAAGTATTAAAGGCTAATAGGTGGATCATTCAGAAAGTGTCCATAGAAGGTCATGTGATAATTAATTTTGACACAATATGACATTAGTAAAAGTTCAGTGGTTTTAGAGAGCTGAAATATTAATGATAATCAATGACTGTTACATTAATATCTGTGTAATCAAAGCAACAGGGAGTTTATACTTGTATGCACTTGCTGAAATACATCATCTCATGTGCAGACAGTGCAAGCATTGACATTCCTGTTCTGAATATGCTGATATCTGGAGAAGCATCAATGCTGGAGGTGAGCAGATTCCGGTTTAATTACATGCAAAATGTCTTCAGTCCCATCTTTTAATTCTCTCTTATGATGTTTCTTCATTTCAGGCATTAGATATCTCTCTGAAGAATTCAATGCCCTGGTTGGTCCTGGCTGGTTCGGGGGGGCTTGCTAATCTAGTGTGCGACATCGTGGAGAACGTGCAATCTGCACCGATGACCTCAACTGGAGGAGCAGAGAAGGAGGACGGGACTCACAACATGGAACTTAGAGAACAATTGACGGAGAAAGTAATGAAATACTTTCGTTCAGAGCAAGAGATGGACAAACTTGTTGACAAGGTAAATGTCAAACTCTTTATTCGATCATATAACATCAAAGTACTAAAGTTTGTTTTTGTTTTTTTTTTGAGTGCTGATTTTTTCTTTTTGCTTGGCTGGTACCTGAAAGGTTTTAAGCATCTACCAAAACAAAGACCTCATCTCCATTTATAACATAAGACAGGAAGGAGCGGATGATTTTGACACTGTGATGCTTAAAGTGCTTGTTCAAGGTAAACTTTAAACTGTTTACTACAATGTTTGTACATCTCTTCAACTTCTACCCCTTTGGTCTACAGTGGACAGTTTATAATATTTGTTAAATCTTTTTCTGCATGTCATTTTTGCTGTCTGTGTGTTTGTTTGTGTTAGTGAGTAAAAAACTGGGTGATACTAATCCCTATGCTGATAAATTGAGGCTTGCTATAACATGGAACAGAGTGGACATTGCCAAGAGTGAACTCTTCAATGGAAACATCAACTGGAAGGTAGAGGATTGTGGGAAATATGAATTATCTTAAACTAGGGCAAGTTGTTGTGTTCCTGTACTTTAAATAGTACAGCATGGCACTAAAAAAGCCAAGGTCATGAGTTTGATTCACAGGGAATGCTTGAACTGATTAAATGTATACCTTGAGTCGCTTTGTATAAAAGTGTCTGACAAATGCATAAATGTAAGTGGTAAAATTTAAAATATCTAAAGGCAAAGGTAAAAGATACAATTTTTGATAACACTTCAGCTCAGTTTAGGGTCCAGTTCTCACTATTAACAAGTTACTTATTAGCATGCATATTACTTGAATATTGGCTGTTTATTAGTACTTATAAAGCACATATTAATGCTTTCTGCATGAACATATTCTTCATCCCTCAATCCTACCCAATACCTAAACTTAATAACTACCTTACTAATTATTAATAAGCAGTAATTAATTTATTGAGGCAAAAGTCATAGTTAGTAGTTAGTATATTAGTATAATAGTGAAAATGGGACCTTAAACGAAAGTGTGACCAAATTTTTATACACAAATTCAAATTCAAAAGTTTAGGGTCAGTGAGATTATTTTTTAAAGAAATTAAGTACACATTAAATTTATCAAAAGTCACAGTAAAGACATTTAGCACAGCTGTTTTCAACTCTCATGAATAGTATTATGAAGTGTTTTTTAAGCACAAATTAATAAATTACTTTTTAAAATATATTCAAATAGAAAATTTATTTTAAGTAGTACTAATATTTCACAATTTTTGATGTATATTTGATAAAATAAATGCAATTATTGGAATTTTTATCTTGCAACATGCAGTACGACGATCTGGAACATTCCATTAATGACGCACTGATGAACAATAAACCACAGTTTGTACGTCTCTTCATTGACCACGGTCTGAAAATTTTGAGCTACTTTAATTACCACCGACTGGAGAAACTTTACAACTCCATCTCTGACAACTGCCAGGCCGGCAAACTGCTGCAGCAGATCCTGAATGAGAAAAAAGTAAAGTCCAGCGAAGTTAGCCTTGATGAGGTGAGATCTAGAAATTATCAAATATTGGCAGATTAATTGGTCTGTCACACCCCTATAAGAACACCCACTGGAGGGCATTACAAGGATTTCCCTTGCCAGTTATTCTTACCGGTATTGTACTTTTGTACTAAAACAGCAATATTAAAAGACCAAATTCAGTATATACCTTAGTGATAAAACATACTATAAACAGGCATGCAGATGAGTCCAGAATATGAACGCAATGCGCTGACTTACATGTTAAGCATTTCCGATTGAAAACTATTATAAAGAAAATGTGGCTTAATGCATTAAAGGGATATTTCACCCAAAAATGAAAATTGTCATCATTTACTCACCCTCAAGTTGTTCCAAACCTGTATGAGTTTCTTTCTTTCACTGAACACATGGGTAACCAAACAGTTAATGGGCCCCATTGACTTCCATAGTATGGAAAAATATTATTGAAGTCAATGGGACCCATCGACTGTTTTGTTACTAACATTCTTCAAAATACCTTCTTTTGTGTTCAACAGAAGAAAGAAACTCCTACAGGTTTGGAACAACTTCAGGTGAGTAAATGTTAACAGAATTTTCATTTTTGGGTGAACTATCTCTTTAAGACAATGATATTGGAGGACCAAATTCAGTTTGCACCTTATTAATAAAAATATTCTTTACAGGCAAGCAGATGAACCCATATTCTGAACATGCAAAGTTCCACATTAAGCATTTTCAATAAGATGTATACTGAATTTGTTCTTTTAAAATCACTGTCTTATTAAATTAAGCATTTTAGACTGTCCCACTGTTTTTAAGTAAATACTGTGATGAGATGGTTGTATATGGATCGCAAATGCCCAAAACTTGCAGTTTGTTCTCATTTCTTTGTTTTTCTGCTTTTGAGATGTGTTATTAATATTTGTGTTTACTAAATATACTAAATATTTGTTTATTGAAACCGATGCAAAATTGACAAGCCTGTGCTGCATTTCTATAGATGTTTTGCCGGCCAGTCATGTAACTGAAAACTATAAATATGAACTGTTTTAAATTTCACTGATTTCTCATCCCAGGTGTCCCAACTGCTGGAGAATCTGTTAGGGAATGTATGCCAGCCTTTCTACAAGTCTATAGAGGGCATGGAAAAGAGTTACTTCGACATAAAATCTATAAAGGTACCAGACTTAGTACCTAGTAGCTTAGAATTTAGTTTATTCTGTCTATTCATTTTTCCTATTCTTCCATGTCTGCTCAGGCCTTTATCTTCAAGTTCCTGCAGCTCCCTCCAGTGTGTAAGCACCCGTGGTTATGTCTCTTCATCTGGGCAGTGCTGCAGAACCACAGTGAGACGGCCATCTTCTGCTGGGAAATGGTAACATGCTTCTGATGAGTTAATGTCTATATTCACAATGTAATTTATTCCCGTGATGGCAAAGCTGAATTTTCAGCATCATTACTCCAGTCTTCAGTGTCACATTTTCAGTATTATTACTCCAGTCTACAGTGTCACATGATCCTTCAGAAATCATTCTAATATGCTGATTTGCTGCTCAAGAAACATTTAGTATTATTATCAATGTTGAAAACAGTTGTGTACATTTTTTTTTTCAGGATTCCTTGATGAATAGGTTCAAAAGAACAGCATTTATCTGAAATACAAAACTTTTTTGACATTATAGCCTACACTACCGTTCAAAAGTTTGGGGTCAGTAAGAATGAAAGAAATGAAAGAAATTAATACTTTTTCAGCAAGGATGCATTAAATCAATCAAAAGTGACAGTAAATATTAGTTAAGATTATATTTCAAATAACCCTCTACCGCACGCATTATGATAAATCTATAAAAAAAAAAAAAATTGACTCTTTTTCTTTTCTTAGAATGGCTTAACTTAAAGTGCTGTAAAAATAATTTCAACAACTTACATTAGTGGAAATAATTTAGAATAAGTGTAAGTGTATATAGTTAATATTTTTCCTCAGAAATGTTGTTTGTATTGAATCAAGTGGTGCTATTATAAGCCTTAGCAGTAATTATAAACAATACCTCATACCAGTGTTGTAGTACTCAAGACTCGGACTCGGACTTGGTCTCGGACTCGGTCTCGAGACCATATTGTAACGGTCTCGGTCTTGTCATGGACTCGTGTGCATATTGACTCGGAATTGACTCATACTCGTGCATATTAGGACTCGGACTCATTCCCGAGACCACTCGAGTCCCATTCAAAATATTTCATGCTTAGCCTAATGTTCGGGGACAAAGGGCAATGATAATATTATGGTCAATAAAACAAAGTGCATTTGAATTATAATTAACATGACAATGTGTACAATAGTAACGAATCGCTCAAAAGTCGGACAATTTGTCAGTGTGAGGCGTTGCCATAACGCGTTGCGTGGGTGTGAGACTGACTGATTTTCCAGTCTGTTCGAAACTTCTCTCGAGCCATATATGGTTCTTTCACTGAGTACCTATGGCTCGACGGAAGCTCGTGTCGATTTATTTAAAAATCTATTTATTATATATTTTAAAATATTACATAAATCACCAATGCTGGTTAGTCATGTTTAACACCCCAACCAATCGTGATCTGGCACAAGGGGCCCTATAATACACCCGGCGCAATGCGACGCAAGGCGCAGCGCAAGTGTGTTTGCTAGTTTGCGTCCGGCGCCGTTCGCGTTTTCCCGTTCAGCGCCACGTCCTTAAATTAGTAAATGCATTTGCGCCAGTTAGTGCGCCCATGGGCGTGCTGGTCTAAAAAAGAGGTGTGTTCAGGCGCATTGCCGGCGCATTGCTATTTTAAGGAGCTGAAAATAGACTGCGCCATAGACCAACTCGAACCTGGTTTAAAGTCAATGGCGCAATATTTTTTTGTTAGAGCGCGTTGGTAGAAACTGTGCCTCTGGGCGCGTCCACAGTGCGCGTTGACTTTGCTTATTACACACAGGGATGCGCATCACACAAACATGCCAAATATTAAAAACAAAAGGATTACAGTGTAAAAGAATAGGCTACCTATTTTCAATTCAGCCTATTACTACTTATAATGATGAACGAAATTGGCTAATTAATTGAACAATCGTGCCAATACACACACATATATATTAACTGACTCATCGCGCGGAGCTATTTGAAAGCCTGCATCCAACGCAGACGACTGAAAGATTGACTGGCCACTTAACAGGTAATTTCAGCAAAACATCACTCGTTGAACTCCTCAGTTGAATCGGTGTGTTTAATAAGTCAGTGTATTTTATAATGTTATATGTTATATAATATATAATTATATAATATATATAATGTTATATCCTGCTTGTCCCGTAGATGATCTGCTCGCGCGCTTTAACTTCGCGCACGAGCAGATCGGTTTCTTCGCTTAAAAAGCTTTCAGCTTTTCCGCTAACAAATTCCGCCATGTAAATAGCAATCTGCCATGGCGCGAGCGCATCTCGCTCTTAAAGGGAATGGGAGATGACACTCTGATTGGTTTATTGAACGTTACGTTACGCCCATTACTCATTAAGAGAATAGGGACAACCCATTTCAAAAATACGCCCCGGCGCACGGACCGTTTTTCCGTCGTTAAAATAGCAAAAGTGGATTTGGACACGCCCTGAGTGCACCTGCGCCGTGCGCTTTACACTTTGCGTTTAGATCGTTAAAATAGTGTGTAGGCTGGCGAAATGGTGACGTGAATATTACCATTTTTGATAATTATTAGCTTATGCGGCATTAAGTCTCTTATGCTCATCAAGTCTGCATTTATCTAATCAAAAACAGCAATATATATTTTAAATATATCATTGCAATTTAAAATAATGGTTTTCTATTTGAATGCACTTTAAGATATAATTTATTTGATGCAAAGCTGAATATTCAGCATCATTACTCCAGTCTTCAGTGTCACATGATCCTTCAGAAATCATTCTAATATAATGATTAATTTTCAAAGTTAGAAAGTGGAAACAGTTGTGCTGCTTAATATTTTTTATAACATGCTGTGTTCCTTCAGTCAATTGATTTAAAATCTTTTATTTAAAATGTTACAAATAACAGCATTTATTCAAAATGGAAATCTTTTCTAATAAATTACCTTTACACCACCTACTATGTGGCCTTTTTACCCTAAACTGATAATATTTTTTAAACCAATATCACTCTAAGTAAATAAAATACGGTGTACATGCCATGGTATATTTGATGAGTATGGTACCAATTTTATTGTTTCCACCAAACATATACATATTCCTTTAGGTCTTTAGATTTCTTTAGGTCTTGTCTCAAACCCAACCTTATGTGAACTTGAACTTGTCTTGGACTCGAATGAGCTGGTCTCGACTACAACACTGCCTCATACTTATTTTCCAACATCTTGTGCTTTTCCATTCTCTTTTGCTGAATAATGCTTTATATCCTTTAAATTTCATTACATTTTTCATGAATATTATTTAAATTGCAAATGTTGACAGTTAAAAACAAATCTAATACTGTTCATCATGTATCATAAAACATTGACATAAAACCAAAAACATTGCAGTTCATGAAAATTCAACATTACGCAATCTTATGAGAGGAAGGTTATGAACATGAACCCCCCATAATCCTTGAAACTTCACCTTTTTTTCTGTAGGAAACTTCAAAAAGCATTTTTTTTTTCACAGGTGAGACACATGTACACATCACATTTGGTGCACTTCACCCTAACAATACACTTACAGCCACTTGCACCTGCCTTTTTGAGACACCATGGTAGGCCAGTGGTGTTATCTAGTTATCTAACCTATTATAATAATGTCATTCCATTATTGTGCAGTGTTGCCATATGGCAACACAGACATTTTCTCGATTTACCAAAAAATAATTTCATAAAAACTTGAATATGTCATCATACTTTACCTGAGATGATGTTAACATTTTTTTTGTGAATGTGACATGGGCGGGTCCTTGTTTGTTTGCTTTCAGCAACTACCAACAAGAGACAGCAGTCTGTCAGATATCGCTTCACAGAAAAAAATTGCATGTCATGTGACTTAACCAAAGCACATCATTGGCTAAACTAAGGTCTTCTCTTACCAACAAAAAAAACTAGAATGATCTCTTAAAGAGACAGTGGCAAAGAAATGAACACAAAGGGCCCTATTTTAACAATCTAAACACAAAGTGTAAAGCGCACGGCGCAGGTGCACTCAGGGCGTGTCCAAATCCACTTCTGCTATTTTAGCGACGGAAAAACGGTCCGTGCGCCGGGGCGCATTTTTAAAATGGGTTGTTCCTATTCTCTTAATGAGTAATGGGCATAACGTTCAATAAACCAATCAGAGAGTCATCTCCCATTCCCTTTAAGAGCGAGATGCGCTCGCGCCATGGCGGATTGCTATTTACATGGCGTACACGCGATGAGTCAGTTAATATATATGTGTGTGTATTGGCACGATTGTTCAATTAATTAGCCAATTTCGTTCATCATTATAAGTAGTAATAGGCTGAATTGAAAATAGGTAGCCTAATTCTAATACACGCAATGACTATTCATTATTACATTTTTATATTTATGTAGCCTACACAATAATATTCTTTTACACTGTAATCCTTTTGTTTTTAATATTTGGCATGTTTGTGTGATGCGCATCCCTGTGTGTAATAAGCAAAGTCAACGCGCACTGTGGACGCGCCCAGAGGCGCAGTTTCTACCAACGCTCTCTAACAAAAAAATATTGCCCCATTGACTTTAGACTTTAGACCAGGTTTGAGTTGGTCTATGGCGCAGTCTATTTTCAGCTCCTTAAAATAGCAATGCGCCGGCAATGCGCCTGAACACACCTCTTTTTTAGACCAGCACGCCCATGGGCGCACTAACTGGCGCAAATGCATTTACTAATTTAAGGACGTGGCGCTGAACGGGAAAACGCGAACGGACGCAAACTAGCAAACACACTTGCGCTGCGCCTTGCGTCGCATTGCGCCGGGTGTATTATAGGGCCCAAAGAGTATGGCAACACTATGTGGTAGAGGGATAAACGCCGTACTTTTGAACTTTCTATTCAACAAAGAATCCTGAAAAATAAATATTGTACACAAATATTTTGTACAATTTTACACAATAAATGTTTCTTGAGCAGCGAATCAGCACATTAGAATGATTCTGTGACACTGAAGACTGGAGTAATGATGCTGAAAATTCAGCTTTGCCATCACAGGAATAAATTACATTGTGAAATATATTCAAATAGAAAACAGTTATTTTAAATTGTGAAAACAGTTATTTTAAATTGTAATAATATTTCAAAATATTACTGTTTTTACTGCTTTTTTAATTAAATAAATGCAGCCTTGGTGAGCAGACAAAACTTCTTTTAAAAAAATTAAAAATCTTACAGATCCCAAACTTTTGAATGGTAGCGTGTATAAACAACACAAATTCCAGAAATGTTGGGACATTTTTTAAATTTAAATAAAAAACTAAAAGACTTTCAAATCACAGCTAATATTTTATTCACAATAGAACATAGATAACATAACAAATGTTTAAACAGAGAAGCTTTACACTTTTATTCACTAAATGAGCTCATTTCAAATTTGATGCCTGCTACGGGTCTCAAAAAAGTTGGCATGGGGGCAACAAATGGCTGAAAAAGCAAGAAAGTTTAAAAAGATTCAGCTGGGAGAACATCAGCTGGGAGAACAACAAATTAAGTTAATTGATATCAGGTCTGTAACATGATTAGCTATAAAAGTGATATCTTGCAGAGGCAGAGTCTCTCAGAAGTAAATATGGGCAGAGCTGTAAACGAGTACATAAAAAGATTGTGGAATACTTTAAAAAACAGTGTTCCTCAATGTCAAATTACAAAGGCTTTGCAAATCTTATCATCTACAGTGCATAACATCATCAAACAATTCAGAGAAACTGGAGAAATCTCTGTGCATAAGGGACAAGGCCGAAGACCTTTATTGAATGCCCATGGTCTTCGGGCCTTCATACGACACTGCATCACTCATCGGCATGATTGAGTCAATGACATTACTAAATGGGCCCAGGAATACTTCCAGAAACCACTGTCGGTAAACACAATCCGCCGTGCCATCTGCAGATGCCAAATAGCTCCATTATACTTACTCGTAGTAAGAGATGATCGGTTTACGGGCTTCTTGAGCTGAAGGGCTACAGCAATCTGTCACGACCATGGTCACGACCAGGGCTTGACATTAACTTTTTTGCTCGCCAGCCACTGTGGCTAGTGGTTTTCCAAAGTTACTAGCCACTCAGCATTTTCACTGGCCACAATTTTGACATTGGTAAATTACATTTTACATGATTAAAGTTGACTTTGTTATGCTTAAATTACTTAATTTTGAGTAATTTTACTTGATTTAGAAGATTTAAAACCCTTTCAAACTTTTAACTGCAGACTGACCACCCAAATCAAGACTACATTGTATATCAGCTGGTATGTACAGGTGGGCAAGAGGTGGACAATATGAGCATGGGCTAATATGAGATAAGTTATTTGTGTTAGGCTATATAAAAGAACAAAGAAGCAAATTACAAAAAAAAATAGTAAAATAAAAATAATCTTTTTTCAGATACAGTAGGTTTTACATATAGCCTACATTCATTTAACATCTTTTGTTGTTTGATTAACATTAATGACCTATTTAATTGGGCAGCTGAATGCATGGACGTAACTGACGCATATTCAGTTATTACTCACCAGTTTACGTCCACTTAAGCCATGAACGACTGTATTCACACGAGATACTCGACACAATGGATATTTAGACATCTGTGTGCACGTGTATTTGACTATTCAGACGCGAGGAGAACTGATCGCGCTCGAGACAGAGAGAGAGATAGCGCACGCGAGAGAGCGCTTCTGTTGTGTGTCATTCAGCGCAATTCTATGAAGAGCCAATCAAGCCAAAATTCATTCTGGCACTCTCACATACATACATTCTCCTTTTACATACATATATATTCTACTCTCACACACATACATTCTCCTTTCACACACATACATTCTACTCTCACATACATATATATTCTACTCTCACATACATACATTCTACTTTCACATATATACATTCTCCTCTCACATACATACATTCTACTCTCACATACATATATATATTCTCCTCTCACATACATACATTCTACTTTCACATACATACATTCTCCTCTCACATACATACATTCTACTTTCACATACATACATTCTCCTCTCACATACATACATTCTACTCTCACATACATATATATATTCTCCTCTCACATACATACATTCTACTTTCACACACATAAATTCTACTCTCACATACATATATATTCTACTCTCACATACATACATTCTACTTTCACATATATACATTCTCCTCTCACATACATACATTCTACTCTCACATACATATATATATTCTCCTATCACATACATACATTCTACTTTCACATACATACATTCTCCTCTCACATACATACATTCTACTCTCACATACATATATATATTCTCCTCTCACATACATACATTCTACTTTCACATACATACATTCTACTCTCACATACATATATATTCTTCTCTCACATACATACATTCTACTTTCACATACATATATATTCTCCTCTCACATACATACATTCTACTTTCACATACATATATATTCTCCTCTCACATACATACATTCTCCTTTCACATACATATATATTCTACTCTCACATACATACATTCTACTCTCACTTACATACATTCTCCTTTCACATACATATATATATTCTCCTCTCACATACATATACATATTCTACTCTCACACATGCCTGTCTGAAGAAAATATGTGTACGTAAGAGAAGAATGTATGTGCGTGAGAGTAGAATGTATGTGTGTGAGAGAGAGTATGATGGAAACGGAAGGAGTATGATGGAAACGGAAGGCAGGTCAGGCGCGATCATCACGTGACGTTCAGCTTCTCAGCGCTGCCCTATGGGAGGCCCGCCGACTTGATGCATTTTGTCTATGAAATACAGGTTTGTGTATGTTTTATTTCATCTATAAAATCGTTGCTGTGCTGTAAATCATTTTATTTAATGCAAAGCAAACTACAGGGGTGCGATGTCAGTTAACGAGTGTCGCATCCGTCTTTCGGATGAAGGAAACACTTGATGCCTTGCGTAAAATTATCAATTTATTCCCAAAGATACTGAATATAAATACTTTGGATATTGAAATATGTTCTCAGAACTGTGCACTGATTGTTTATGGACAGGTTATGGAAGCAGCCAAAGCATCTTTCGGCTATGAGTGAGACGGAGGGCGGTGGTCTGAAATGAGTTCCGCCGCCGAACGCGAGCCCATCTCCGGCAGGAGAAGCAGCATCGTTACGGTGGAAACGGGACGCGACTTTTGATTACACATGAATAACTTTTTGACCTAAATGTATCATTTTTACTTCTAATACTTCTAATGTTTGTTAAATATATTTTTAGGCATGGTACAAACTATATAAAATAAGCTGTATTAAGAACTGTATCAAAAATAAAGCTGTCATAAACCAGTGGTTGTGTGTGACCGCAGTATTTTACACGTTTAGATCAGCGATTCCCAACCGGGGGTACGAAAAAGATTTAGATTTTGCTTGGTTTGTTCATTCCTGTCGCTGGGACATTCTAAAACACATAACTTGTACAGAAAAGCAGATGAGCCTAGAATATGAACGCAACACATTTAATTACATGTTAAGTATTTTCCTCCCATAAAGAAAACGCTTAACGAGGATTAGACAGTGACATTAAAAGACCAAACTTAGTCAACACTATACTAATAAAGAATACTATATAGAATAATTGTTTTGTGCAGAATTTGATCTTTGATCACTCAGTAGGCTATAAGCGACGTTAAGCTTTTTCTTTTTAACGGTTTTCTATGGGAGGAAAACGTGTAATTAAACGAATTGCGATTATATTCTGGGCTCATCTGCTTTGCTGAACATGTATGGTATATTAGTAGGCCTATGATGTTTACTTGGTTTGGTTATTTAATATCACTGTCTTAGTACAATAAGCCATGTTCTATGGGAGGAAAATTCAAATTCTGGGCTCAACTGCTTTTCTGTAGTAGACTTTAGTATGATGTTTAGCTACTAAATTTGGTCTGTTAATATCACTTAGTACATTGAGTGTTTTAATGTCCCCTGTCGCTTAAGTGTAATAGACTTGCTGAGTGCATTCAGTCGCCCCAGCTACACCCCAACCTTGCACGTTAATCGCTGCAAATGTGTCTATTTACAACATGATTTTGCAGCATTGAGTATTGTAGCCAAGCACATGCTTTACTGTTGAAAATAATGGCCAATCAGAATTGTTTGTTAAACTCAGCTCAATATCCCTCCAAACATTGAATAAGTTTCTTTTTAGTGCCAGTTTAATAAGTCCTATGCTCACAAATCCTCTCATAAAAAGCGTAGTAGACACATTGTAATTTAAAGATTTGAAAGACTTTGACTTTTCCTACTTTAGTGCATTTAAGTGCTTATCTACCGCCATCTACTGGTTATAGTGGCAGCCTATGTTTCGTGTCTTTATTTTTAAATAAAAGTGTTTGTTTTCAATCAAATGTTGGATTTCCTACATCTTGAAACTTTCAGTTTTACAAATGGGGACAATCTCTGAAGGATGAATAAATATTTTTTTGTCATCATATTCAAAATAACATTTGAAGTGCTGGAATGTCCAATTACATTTACAATTACATTGTGTTTCTTATTTAAAATTTCCCAATATCTTCAAGTCTGAATTGTAATCAATAAAACTGGTTCATTGGTAAATTAGGTAATTGTTACAACTGCATTAAAATATAAACGCCGCATTTTTGTTTAGTGTCGATAAAGGGGTACTTGAGCCTTATTGATGGAGTTGTGGGGGTACTTGAGGCTAAAAAGGTTGGTTTAGATAATTTAATCTGTAAGTACTACATAAACTATATCATAGAAAAAAAATAATTAATAAAATCAACCCTTTATGCTGGGTAGAATTAGCCCAACCTGTGTTCTGTCCTATGTTTACCCAGCCCTTGGGCAAAAAACAACCCAAAATTTACACATGAAAATGTGAAAGGAGAATGTAAGTGTGTAAGAGAGTAGAAATGTATGTATGTGAAAGGAGAATATATGTATGTGAGAGAGTAGAAATGTATGTGTGTGAAAGGAGAATATATGTATGTGAGATTAGAAATGTATGTGTGTGTGAAAGGATAATGTATGTATGTGAGAGAGTAGAAATGTATGTATGTGAAAGAAGAATGTATGTGTGTGAAGGGAGAATGTAAGTGTGAGAGAGTAGAAATGTATGTATGTGAAAGGAGAATGTATGTATGTGAGAATAAAAGTGTATGTGTGTGTGAAAGGAGAATGTATGTGTGTGAGAGTAAAATGTATGTGTGTGAAAGGAGAATGTATGTGTGTGAGAGTAAAAATGTATGTATGTGAAAGGAGAATGTATGTGTGTGAGAGTAAAAATGTATGTATGTGAAAGGAGAATGTATGTGTGTGAGAGTAAAAATGTATGTATGTGAAAGGATAATGTATGTATGTGAGAGTGCCAGAATGAATTATGGCTTGTACGGCCCCTCATACAATTCCGCCTATCCCTCTTTCACTAACTGCACATAAATAACGAATTGTGTGATTGGATTGTAATTTTGTGCTACGACGATCTTCGACGATCATTTGGCTGTAAACTGAAATTATATTCAACCCGCCAAAGTGGCTAGTGGGAATGGCTGAAATCTACCCGCATTTGGCGAGATAGGACTAACTGCAGTGAATTTGAAGGTGTGCATTCAACCTGTGCCGTCTGGTTGGTTTAAGAGCACTGGACAGTGGAAATTGTTGCAGCACGTTTTGCATTGCAGTATTAACTATAGAGAACCTATAAACAGTAATAAATAGTATAAATAGTATACTTTAGTTTTTACTACAGTAAACTGTAGTGTACTGTATATTGTAGCATAATATACCCTAAAATTGTAGAAAACTTTGTATTATTTTGGGTAAAGTAATTTGTTTATATTATTATAGCTGTTATATTATCACAGCAACTATAGAATTACCACAATAAATTAATTCAAGTACTTATAGTACTATAGTATGGTTCAAAAACACTATAGCATTTACTATCAATGACTATAGTATTTTTTCACCTGGGCGCAAGCAACGTGAGACGATTTGTAAAATATCAAAAGACGTGATAAAGTGACTTTGATGCCCATTTACAAAATATTTAAGTCATGTTAAGTTTTAACGATCGAATAAATACACAACACATAAACGTGTCTCTTCTTCCGCCATTATTGTTTGCTTGTTTGTCGCTAACTCCGCCCACATCCAACGTGAGACTGTTACTCCGCCCACTTCCGCCCTCAGGCTGTTAGTCTGGCGCTGTCGTCCTCAGACTGTCATGACGTATGGTTCTGCGGTTCTGCAGTTGGTTATTATTGCATTTGGCGGGTTGGTGGGTGTTAATGTCAAGCCATGGTCAAGACACATTAAAGAGCAACAAAACGGTTTTTATTGTTTGAATTTCTTTAAAAAAAACTACACAGTTTTAAAGCTGTGACTTTGTTTAATATCATAAGTAACCTGCTCTGTCTTGTCTGTCGACACGTTGTCAGTGCCCTCTTTGCTCCGTGATGCATTTATCACTGTGTGACAGCGCCAACTTTGAGAATAGATTAACGGCAATATTTTTTTTATCGCTCGATAAGAGTCTCACGTTAACGCAGCATGTTAACGCCGATAACGGCCCACCACTAATATATATATATATATATATATATATATATATATATATATACAGTGGGTACGGAAAGTATTCAGACCCCCTTAAATTTTTCACTCTTTGTTATATTGCAGACATTTGCTAAATTTTTTTCCTCATTAATGTACACACAGCACCCCATATTGACAGAAAAAACACAGAATTGTTGACATTTTTGCAGATTTATTAAAAAAGAAAAACTGAAATATCACATGGTCCTAAGTATTCAGACCCTTTGCTGTGACACTCATATATTTAACTCAGGTGCTGTCCATTTCTTCTGATCATCCTTGAGATGGTTCTACACCTTCATTTGAGTCCAGCTGTGTTTGATTATACTGATTGGACTTGATTAGGAAAGCCACACACCTGTCTATATAAGACCTTAGAGCTCACAGTGCATGTCAGAGCAAATGAGAATCATGAGGTCAAAGGAACTGCCTGAAGAGCTCAGAGACAGAACTGTGGCAAGGCACAGATCTGGCCAAGGTTACAAAAAATTTCTGCTGCACTTAAGGTTCCTCAGAGCACAGTGGCCTCCATAATACTTAAATAGAAGATGTTTGGGACAACCAGAACCCTAGAGTTGTCCGTCCAGCCAAACTGAGCTATCGGGGGAGAAGAGCCTTGGTGAGAGAGGTAAAGAAGAACCCAAAGATCACTGTAGCTGAGCTCCAGAGATGCAGTCGGGAGATGGGAGAAAGTTGTAGAAAGTCAACCATCACTGCAGCCCTCCACCAGTCGGGGCTTTATGGCAGAGTGGCCCGACGGAAGCCTCTCCTCAGTGCAAGACACATGGAAGCCCGCCTGAAGGACTCCAAGATGGTGAGAAATAAGATTCTCTGGTCTGATGAGACCAAGATAGAACTTTTTGGCCTTAATTCTAAGTGGTATGTGTGGAGAAAACCAGGCACTGCTCATCACCTGTCCAATACAGTCCCAACAGTGAAGCATGGTGGTGGCAGCATCATGCTGTGGGGGTGTTTTTCAGCTGCAGGGACAGGACGACTGGTTGCAATCGAGGGAATGATGAATGCGGCCAAGTACAGGGATATCCTGGACGAAAACCTTCCCCAGAGTGCTCAGGACCTCAGATTGGGCCGAAGGTTTACCTTCCAACAAGATAATGACCCTAAGCACACAGCTAAAATAACAAAGGAGTGGCTTCACAACAACTCTGTGACTGTTCTTGAATGGCCCAGCCAGAGCCCTGACTTAAACCCAATTGAGCATCTCTGGAGAGACCTAAAAATGGCTGTCCACCAACGTTTACCATCCAACCTGACAGAACTGGAGAGGATCTGCAAGGAGGAATGGCAGAGGATCCCCAAATCCAGGTGTGAAAAACTTGTTGCATCTTTCCCAAAAAGACTCATGGCTGTATTAGATCAAAAGGGTGCTTCTACTAAATACTGAGCAAAGGGTCTGAATACTAAGGACCATGTGATATTTCAGTTTTTCTTTTTTAATAAATCTGCAAAAATGTCAACAATTCTGTGTTTTTCTGTCAATATGGGGTGCTGTGTGTACATTAATGAGGAAAAAAAAAATTAACTTAAATCTTAAATGATTTTAGCAAATGGCTGCAATATAACAAAGAGTGAAAAATTTAAGGGGGTCTGAATACTTTCCGTACCCATTGTACATATATATATATAATAGAATTGTATTTGGTTTATTTTTTTGATGTACTGTAAAGTAATGTTCATTTAACAAGGAAGATGTGTCAACATTAAGACTAATGCACATGAAACTTTAAGCCCTATATATATATATATATATATATATATATATAGGGCTTAAAGTTTCTCTCCGGCGTGCGACATTTGGTAGTGGAAAAAATGAGAGACCTACTTTAAAAAAATAATTTGTGTATATTACGTTCGAGTTCATGAGTATGTCTACCAATGGCATGAGAGGAACACAGCTTTCACTTTCAACCAAACTAACATTGTTAGCCAATCAGAAGTAGAATGGGATGGTTCTTGGACTAACTCGGGGAGAGATTGGGGTGAAAAGTACAATAAACCTCACAAGAATCGAAAACGTGCTACTTTCCCATAGACTGGAGTGAGACCATAGACGTCTCTCGAGGTGTCGTGAACTTTCTTGGCATGATAGATCGCTGTAGTGCTTCAGTTCACGCAGAGCACACGTGAACCAATCATCTCTTCCGCTTTACTAGTTACAACACAAAATAAACATGAATGAACATCCTCAGATATGTTGAAAGATACATTACAACTTACAAAAATCTGTATCATACCACATGTAATCAAACAATCAGTGTTTCAAACGCAGAAAATAAAATAGCTTGTAAAAATGTCACATTTATCATCACATTTACCTCAGAAAAGCCATTCATTGTCCAAAAGCTCATATAGTCAGTTACAAAAATGAACTTAGAGAGGATCATTTTACACTATAGGCTATTGCATATTCTTTGTATTTGTACTTAACATGTGCTTCAATATTGATTGTATAAATCTGTTTTATGACAGCCACCATTTAAATGTTTAGGCCAATATAAAAGTCCAATTGGGAAATTTGTGTCAGCTTTATTTGTCAGCCATTTATAAAAAGTGAAATGTATAAAAAGAAATGTTGGGCATCACCCTCATCTGTACTGCTCTTCTCTCTCAGTGCGACGAGCCGGTTCTGACGGCTCTGGGAGGATGTAAACTGTTGAGGGAGCTGTCTAAACAAGAGATTGAGACAGAGGCCACGATTTCCATGAAGGAGATGGCCATGAAGTTGGAGAATATGGCTCACAGTATGATGCATGAAAGTATTCGGTTTTTGGCATCTTATAAACCCAGTGATAAAAGAAAGTTTTAACCCTCTGTTTCTTCCTGTATTTTTTTGATAGATGTGTTTAGCATGTGCTACCAAACCAATGCAAGTGATTCCTATAAGCTACTGAATCGCAAGTCTAATATGTGGGGTGATGCCACCTGTCTGAAGATGGCCATTGCTGCTGACGCCCATGTTTTCATCAGCCATGATGGAGTACAGGTCTGTCGACATGCAAACAGTCAATAATAGGATTTTTTTTTTTTTTTTTTTTTTTAACAAGGTTAGTGTCTTTTTATTTAGTCGCAGCTGTCTAATATCTGGTGGGGTCACATGGAAAGTGGAACTGAGCTCTGGAAACTGATGCTGGCTGTGATCATTCCTCCTCTCTGCTACAGCAAACTCATCAAATTCAGGTCAGTACTTCAGCATTGCAAATTTCTGGTAATACTTTACAATAAGGTCCCATTAGTGAACATTAGTTAATTCGTTAACTAACATTAACAATGATCATTATTACATTTGTTGTTGTATTTATTCATCTTTGTTAATGTTACTTAATAAAAATACAACTGTTCATTGTTAGTTCATTTTAGCTCAAGTCTGTTAAATAATATTAACAGACAAAATTTTTTATTTTAATATATTACAAAATGTTGAAATTAACATTAAAGGTGCCCTAGAACCCTTTTTCACAAGATGTAATATAAGTCTAAGGTGTCCCCTGAATGTGTCTGTGAAGTTTCAGCTCAAAAATACCCCATAGATTTTTTATTATTCAATTTTTAACTGCCTATTTTGGGGCATAATTAGAAATGCATATCCCCTTTAAATGCTCCCCGCCCCCAAGCTCTCGACTCTATAATACATTGCATAAACAAAGTTCACACAGCTAATATAACCCTCAGAATGGATCTTTACAAAGTGTTCGTCATGCAGCATATCAGATCATGTACGTATAGTATTTATTTGGATGTTTACATTTGATTCTGAATGAGTTTGATAGCCTATGCTGTGGCTAATGGGGCTAAATCTAACATTACACACTTTTGGAGAGAAGTTGTGTTTATTAATTATACAGTGTTTAATAATGAAAATAATGACATGGCTCTTGTCTCCGTGAATACAGTAATAAACAATGGTAACTTTAACCACATTTAACAGTACATTAGCAACATGCTAACGAAACATTTAGAAAGATAATTTACAAATATCACTAAAAACATCATGATATCATGGATCATGTCAGTTATTATTGCTCCATCTGCCATTTTTCGCTGTTGTCCTTGCTTGCTTACCTGCATAAAGTCTGTTGATTCGGCTGTGCAACTCCAGAAGTTAATACTGGCTTGTGTAATGCCTTGAACATGGGCTGGTATGTGAAAAATTTTGGGGCGTACATATTAATGATCCCGACTGTTGCGTCGCAGTGGGTGTTGAGATTTGCCTGTTCTTCAGAGGTCTTTTGCACAAAGAATTTACATAAGAAGGAGGAAACAATGGCGTTTGAGACTGTATGTCATTTCCATGAACTGAACTCTAATTATTTAACTATGCCGAGGAAAATTCAATTTTCAATTCTAGGGCACCTTTAACAAAGAGTAATAAATGCTTTACAAGTATTATTGTTAATACCAATTTTGGTCATTTTATTTGACAGGATGGCGTAAGTGTCATAGGTCGGGTTTGATATTCTCCCCGTTTCTTTTTTTCCTATCATTAGTCAAGTCAAGTCAAATTTATTTATATAGCGCTTTTTACAATTGGTAATTGTTTCAAAGCAGCTTTACATATTAGAAGCACAGAAAAAAGAGAAGTGGTTAAAAATAAGCTGTACAAGCAAGCGTGGTAATATGTAACGTATACAAGATGGTGCTACATTAAGCCAATGTCGGCTGACTCCCAGGGGTGGAAAAAACCCCCTAGGAGAAAAACCCAGCGTGCTAACACTGGGGAAAAAAGTCCTAGGAGGGAAAAAACCCCTTGGAAGATATATATAATATATGTAAATGGATATGGAGATCAAAATCTGAATTATACATTTTTATTATAGAGATTAAAAATAGATTATATATAAATATATGTAAGCGGATACGGAGATTTAAAAATAGATGCAGCCAGAACTGGATCTGTAGGCCCATTGTCTCCTGGGCTACGTTGTAGTCAGGTCCAGACACAGGTTCTCCATCTGATCTGGATACGGCCTGGATCCAGCACCCGGCAAACCTCAGGATAAGCAGAGAGACTGATATTAGCGTAGATGCCATTCTTATTCTGATGTACAGGTATATCTAGTGTTATAGGAAATGTTCTTGGTTCCGGCCGACCTAATTATTGCAGCGTAACAATCCTTTAACGGATTTGAAAAAATGTTAATGTATTGATAATGTGTTATGTGCATGCAAGAGCAAAGAGATGTGTTTTTAGTCTAGATTTAAACTGACAGAGTGTGTCTGCTTCCCGAACAATGCTAGGAAGATTGTTCCAGAGTTTAGGTGCTAAATAGGAAAAGGATCTGCCGCCTTCAGTTGATTTTGATATTCTGGGTATTATCAACTGGCCTGAATTCTGAGATCGCAATAGACGTGAAGGACTATAATGCACCAAGAGCTCGCTTAGATATTGGGGAGCTAAACCATTTAGAGCTTTATAAGTAAGTAGCAAGATTTTAAAATTTATACGATGTTTAATAGGGAGCCAATGTAATGTTGACAGAACTGGGCTAATATGGTCATACTTTCTGGTTCTAGTAAGAACTCTAGCTGCCGCATTTTGGACCAACTGTAGTCTGTTTAAAAGCCGAGCAGAACAACCACCCAGTAGAGCGTTACAGTAATCTAGTCTTGAGGTCATGAATGCATGAACCAACTGTTCCGCATTTGTCATTGAGAGCATATGTCGTAATTTAGATATATTTTTTAGATGGAAGAAGGCGGTTTTACAGATACTAGAAAACATGGCTTTCAAATGAAAGATTGGTATCAAAGAGCACACCCAGGTTTCTAACTGAGGACGAAGATTTAATGGAGCACCCGTCTAGTGTTAGAGAGTATTTAAGGTTTTTTCGTGAGGAAGTTTTTGGTCCAAAGATTAGGATATCAGTTTTTTCTGAATTTAATAAGAAATTTCTTGTCATCCAGTTTTTAATGTCAGCTATGCATTCTGTTAGTTTTGTGAATTTGTAGGTTTCGTCAGGGCGCGAGGAAATATAGAGCTGAGTATCGTCAGCGTAGCAGTGAAAACTAACACCATGCTTCCTAATTATCTCTCCTAAGGGCAGCATGTACAGAGTGAAAAGCAACGGTCCTACACAGTAAATTTTGCAGTGTTAAATGAACTCTATAAGAGTCAAATTTAACACTCGGCCCGAGTGTATCTGGTCCCACTCAGAATTGGTGATAAATTGACTCTCGTCATAGTGTTAAATTTTCAGAGTTAAATTAACTCTATTTTGAGTAAAAATTTAACACTGCTCAACACTTAATAGTGTTACTAGAGTTTAACACTAGGGAAAATTAACTCTTTTGGTGTTACTAGAGTTTAACACTAGGAGAAATTAACTCTGTTTGGTGTTACTAGAGTTTAACACTAGCGGAAAAATTAACTCAGATTAGTGTTAATATTTCACTTATGTAGAGTTTATTTACATTTGTAATAGTGAAAAATTCTCAAATTTCAAAACCCAATTGGTGTTTTCAAAACAGAAAAGAAAACAAGTTCAACGACATCACATTTAAAACATTTATTTAAACGTTGTCAGGCTCAAAAAACATACACGTATATGCACAAAAATACATCACATCTGCATGAAATGACAATACATCACTGTATGCAGTACAGAATCTGTTGAACCACCTAGCTAAGCAGCCTTGCTCTAACCTCAGCAATACAAGGACTTCACTTTGCCAGCATCTTTGTTGTACACTTTCATTCTGACAACAAGAGTGTACATCTATATTATAAATGTGTTATAAATGGTGCCCAAAACAAAGTTTGCCTTAAAATTAGTTCACCAAAAAATAAATTCTCTCCTTAACTCACCCTCATGTCATTCTAACCTGTAAGGCTTTGTTCATTTTCAGAACACAAATTAAGATATTTTTGATGAAATCTGGGAGACTTCTGTCACTTCATTGACAGCCTACACAACTACCACTTTCAAGGTGCAGAAAGGCAGTAAAGACATCATTAAAGTTACCCATGTGACTCTGTTGATTTAACTTCAGTTTTATGAAGCAACGCAAAACCGGACTTGCGTACATGAGAGCACCACGACGCATGAGTGATTTGCTGAAATGAAAGCAGTCGTTGTGTGAATGCGTGTATAAAGTTGAGGTTAAACCAACAGAGTAACATGGATTACTTTAATGTCTCATTACTACTTGTCGGGGCCTTGAATGTGCTAGTTGTGTAAACTGTCAACAGAGGGACAGAAAACTTTCAGATTTCATTAAAATATCTTCATTGTTGTTTCAAAGATGAACGAAGGTCTTACGGGTTTGGAACGGCATGAGGGAGAGTTAATGACAGAATTCTCATTTTTAGGTGAATTAAACCCATTAAACATTAAACATAATCCCATTAAAACATTTCATCAAAAGGCAACAAAAGAAGAGGCTGACTTGCATGGAATGACATGTTGATCAAGAATAAAGAACTGGTGAACTGAATTCTCGGTTTCAACAGCCAGGTGATAGGACTGAGCACTTCCAGCGATGTCTTGAAGATGCTCCTCAATGCTTGTTTCACTCTGAGAAAACCAAGCAAATTGCACAGGACTAATGTTAAATAAAGAAACTACAAGAAAATAATAATAAAAATAGTAATAAATAAAAACAAACCTTCTAGAAGACAAGATAATCCCCACTTGAGATGTAGACACCTTTTCTGGCCTTGACAAGACAATCCTTTTCCTGATGAACAACAAAAGCATTTTAAGATCAACACTGCTTGAATATTGCTATATGAAGTTAATCCTTAGTCACATTAAATGGTTAGTTCACCCCCAAAATGAAAATTCTCACCCTCATGTCGTTCCAAACCCATAAGACTTTTGTTCTTGTTTGGAACTGATATTTTTGATGACAGAATGCCGTCAGATTTCCTTCCATAGACTGCCTTTCCAACTGACACTTTGACGCTTCAAAAAGTTCATAAAGACATTGGAAAACTAATCCATATGAATTGGGGTTTAGATCAAATTGTCTGAAGAGACTTGATCGCTTATAATGAACAGATTTAATTTAGGTTTTTACTCACATGTAAACATTGATCAGCGAACATAAGCAGAAGCTCAACCGAACCTTAATAACACACAAAACCAAACCTCATCCGGAAGCTCAAACGCTGGTTATGCAGCACATAACCAGCACAGTCCTTGTGCGTTATTCAGTTTCGGTTGAGCTTCTGCTTATGTTTGCTGATCAATGTTTACATGCGAGTAAAAACAAAAATTAAACCCGTTCATCATAACAAGCGACCGATTCTCATCAGAAAATTTGGACTAAACCGCTCAATTCATATGGATTAGTTTACAATCTCTTTATGAACTTTTTAAAGCATCAAAGTGTCAGTTGCAAAGACTGTCAATGGAAAGAAATCTGACAGCATTCTGTCATCAAAAAGATTTTTCTGTCATCAAAAAATTTGTGATCTGAAGATGAACAAGTCTTAGAACGACATGAGGGTGAGTAATTAATGACAGAACTTTTCATTTTGGTTGAACTAACCCTTTAATGCAACACCATGGCAATAAAACTGCCATGAAAGATGACACAATGAAATTCTCATTTAATTTTGTACCTTCAAATGATACTCCTTGTTCTTTAGCAATGCCTCTCTGTATAGTTTTGATTCTCCATGTCAAGTATCTGGTGGCACTCTCACCAACATAGCAATGCTCCTTAGAAAGACAAAAGCGCAGAAGAAAAAAAACAAAAACAAAAAAAACTTAAATCCAAGAGCAAAATACACCATTTAAAACTTAAAAAGTGTGATACTTACGTGGGGGTGGGGTCCACTGAGATACAGGAACACCACAATTACTCTGGGATATTTCTCATTCACATTCCTTGGTTGTGATGTACTGCAAAATAATAAAAAAAAAAAAATGTGTGTGTATATATATATATATTTATACATATTCTTCTAAATGTTTAATCAAAGATCAAATTAATGTTGGATTTTTAAATTGATTTATTAGTTTCAACAGTAAGTTTTTTTTCTTTCCCCCTCAAATGCATAAGTAATAACGTGTTGCCCACCTTTTTTAGCTTCATCATCGAGCCTCATTCGTGTACTTGAAAACCGTTCTTCAATAATGAGTGTGTCCTGTGAGTCAGTGGAGTCAAAGGATGAAGACAGGGACTTGTTTGAGTGCACAGGAGAAGCTTGTTAATTAAAACAAAAAAAGAGAACAAAATACGTTAGTTCAGCAATATGTGCCATGCCAATAACAGTCACTGCTAACAAAGAGTGAATTTCAATATGCGTTACTTGTATCAACCGCCGCTCTGCTCAAGTCAACTGATTGTTTATGTCTAACAATAATATAAAATAGTCGTTCGTGCTACCGTAATCATCGCAGAAGGTTAAAGTGACGAGAAACAAAAAAGCGGGTATTTTTAAATGAGACTTTCCGCCTTCCCCATCGCCTTCTTCGTTGCGCAGTGTTGGGCCATGTTAACGCTATCCCACAGCGCCATCTAACTTACGTGGCTTCAATAAAAATACTATGGTGGCATTTGACAAATCGAATTTAGAATTAACTTCATCGTTACGTTTACATTATAAAATGTTGAAAACACCAGCCACAGCCCTACCTGCAAGATTTCGACCACCCAAACACATAAAAATGTGTCACCTTACACCCTATTGTGACGTTAGATAATTAAACGTTAAAAAAAAAACTATAAACACATTAAACGGATACACCTAACTACAGCTGAAAATCAAATTAAGTAAGATTACTGACATAATCTAAACTTTATTACCACATTGTGACGAAAAAACACATTTCTCCAACATAGGCCTAGTGACTTGCAGCGAAGTTATTCAGTATTTCCGAGTTTAAACCAAATTAAACCAGATCAGAAAACTACAACTGCATTATTATCAGCACAATTGTTAACATCAAATATTAAACTTACGTTTTAATAAGTTAATTAAAAGAACTTACCTTTTAGTGCGAGGCAAAAGAAAATGGCGACGAGAGAACTTCCGCTCAGGTCTTCAGAGTTGGCTTAAGGGGCGGAGCTTAACAGAGTAAATTTAACGAAGTAGAATTCAACTCTGATTATTTTCACCAACACTAGGGGGTATTTTTCACTATTTGTTGTTAAATTAACTCCTTAAGAGTAAATGCAGATTAACACTGTTTGATTAACACTGTTGATTTTACTGTGTAGTACTGAGCCTTGTGGTACTCCATATTGAATTTGTGATCGATACGACATCTCTTCATTAACTACTACAGACTGATAACGGTCAGATAAGTATGATTTGAACCATCCCCAAAGCAATTCCACTAATGCCAACATAGTTTTCAAGTCTTTTTAAAAGAATGTTGTGATCGATATTGTCAAAAGCAGCACTGAGATCTAATAACACTAATAGAGAAATACAGCCACGATCGGATGATAAGAGTAGATCGTTTGTAACTCTAACGAGAGCAGTCTCAGTACTATGGTATGGTCTAAATCCTGACTGGAAATCCTCACAGATTCCATTTCTTTCTAAAAAGGAGCACAGTTGTGTTGAAACTGCCTTTTCTAGTATCTTTGACAGAAAAGGTAGATTCGAGATTGGCCTGTAATTTACTAAATCTCTCGGATCTAGTTGAGGTTTTTTAATAAGAGGTTTAATAATAGCCTGCTTAAAAGTTTTTGGCACGTATCCTAGTGTTAAAGATGAATTAATTATATCAAGAAGTGGACCTATGACCTCTGGAAGCATTTCTTTCAGTAGTTTCAGTAGTTCAGTAGTTCTAACATACATGTTGTTGATTTTGATGATTTGATAAGTTTAGATAATTCTTCCTCTCCTATAGCGGCGAATGATTCTAGTTTTACCTCAGGGACACTACAGTGCACTGTCTGAAGCGAAACTGTAGACGGTTGCATGTTTATAATTTTCTCTCTAATATTGTCAATCTTGCAAGTAAAGAAGTTCATAAAGTCATTACTGCTGTGCTCTTTGGAAACGTCAGCAGTTGAATCTCTGTTTCTAGTTAATTTAGCCACTGTGTCAAATAAATACCTAGGATTATGTTTGTTTTCTATTAAGAGATTTGAAAAATAAGTAGATCTAGCATTTCTTATAGCCGTTCTGTACTCAATCATTTTTTCTTTCCACGAAAGGCGAAAAACTTCTAGTTTTGTTTTCTTCAAACTACGTTCAGCTTTTCTCACAGCTCGTTTTAGAGCCCGAGTGTGCTCATCATACCACGGCGTTGGATTAGTTTCCTTAATCTTCTTTAGACGTAAAGGAGCGACTGCATCTAATGTGCTGGAAAAGAGAGAGCCAATAGTTTCTGTTGCAGCATCGAGTTCTTCTAAGTTGTCAGGTATACTAAGGCGATGAAAGTGCTCGGGGAGATTATTTATCTTAGCAATCTTTAGTGGTAGAAGTGATGGTTCTACCATATTTATGGCTGGGTGGTGGTTTTGTAGCCTTGGCTAACTGTATTATACACAAGACTAAATAATGATCTGATATATCATCGCATATCATTATTGCTACTTAGACTCAGTTGTATGTCGTTACAATCAGCACTCGCACTGATAATTTCCACACCTGTTCCTTCTCGGCTCTGATTTCCTTTGCTATTTCTCTCTGCTGTTTTCTTGCCTCTTTGCCAGATTATTATACATGTTTTCTTACGTGTAACTCGGCTCTTTATGCAAAGGAAATCTCCATCTTACGTCTGTTGTTTTTTGTTAGCATTAATCACAGTCCAAGTCTCAGTTTTTTTCTGTTTGGCACCGCCGTGTAGCCTACATCATACCTGTTCTCTGCCCAGTCTCCCTGCAGCCTGAGACCTTGTGGATCACCAAAGTTCTCCACATAGCTGCGAGTCCTTCGCCATGTCCAGGATCTCTTTTTGTTTTTCTTTGAACTGTTTTCCAGCTGCGAACAACCAAGAAGCTGGTGCTTGGCAGACTGCCTGTGTTTTGACTCTGAGATAATAATAAACTGCATCTGATCTGTCCATTCGCTTCTGGGTCCTCTGCTTTCTGTGACAACAAGAGACAAACTAGTAACTAATGCCTCAAATTATCACAGAATCCATTGCTAATGTTTGCAGAAATTTGACCCGAACAGAACCCGAGTATACAAAATGTTTGGCATTCCATAAATATGATGTTGTGGGCAAACTAAAAGCATTTTGAACAAATTTAAAGATAAAATATAAAGATTTAAAGGTATTTTAGATCCCATATAAAGGGTCAAAAATGACCTGAATACACAAAGCTTACATTGATTTGTACCTGTCAAAAGTTTGGAAACATTACAATTTTTTTTTTTAATGTTTTTGAAAGAAGTGTCTTATGCTCACCAATGTTACAAAACTTTTCTATTTAATAAGTGCTTTAAAAAAATTAATGAATGCAAATAAATGCTGTTCATTGAACTTTCTATTCATCAAAGAATCCTGAAAGAGTATCACCATTTCTACAAAAATGTTTTCATTGATGACAATAATAATAATAATAATAATAATAATAATAATAATAATAAATGTTACCTGAGCATCAAATCAACATATTAGAATGATTTCTGTAGGATCATGTGACACTGAAGACTGGAGTAATGATGCTGAAAATTCAGCTTTGAGCACAGGAATAAATTACATTTTAAAATATTCAAATAGAAAACATTTTGCAAAATTACTGCTTTTATAGTATTTTACACCGTGTCTACACCAGACGCGACCATTCTCACTTGTGTCGCAACATCTAAAAGCTGCAAAGCATTTGTCCTTCGTGTAGACGACATCACTGATTATAATGGGTTCTATTGTCTTTTGTTAACCGCTCTATTAACCGTACTGTATCTTCATTCAAAATCATTGAAAAATTGTTAATGTTTCCAAAACTTTTGACGGGTACTGTACAACACTCCCAAGAAAATGTTTTGTTTGATCCATTTTGATTGGAGAAAAGAGAAAAAAAATTGTGAACAAAAAGTGAACACCTGGAAAATGTCTTAATAAATTAGCAGTGCATCACCCAGTGATGTAAAAATTAGTAACATGATGTAAAATTAGTAATAGTGAATTATTAACCGTTTCCATTTTTACAAGCTGTGTTTAACATTCTAAATGTACTGCATAGTCGGAATGACCAAGTTCTTTCTTTCTCGCAGGAAGGAGGAAAACACAGAAAGGGAGAAATCACCGATGTCACCTCCACCCTCAGCAACAGACAATGGAGAGACTGTCTTCTTTAGTGACATCAAACACAAGTAAATTATGTTTTATTTGATACTTCATGCATAAATATATGATCTCTGTAGACAAACATGCCTTTATCTGTGATCTTCTTATAATATTCAGCAGTGAAGCCGAGCAAGATGTCTCAAATATCAGACAACCAACTAAAGGTTTGACTGGTCAATTAGAAACCCATGGATTTATGAACAATTTGCACAGAAATTTGTTCATTAATTATCTTTTTTGGTCTTTTGATTTGATGAGGTTGACTGAAATTTGTTACCCTTATTGTCTTTGCCTGTTTCTTTCTTCCTGTAACAGGTACTCCTGTAGACACTTGAAACTTTGTAAACTTAAGGAGCCCTTTCTGTTGTCCCGCTGGAAGCAGTTCTGGTACGCTCCTGTCACTACATTTATCAGCAACGTTCTGATGTACTTCCTCTTCCTGTTTCTGTACGCCTATGTGCTATTGGTTGACTTCAAACCGCCTCCTCCTGATGGCCCTGCCCCTTCCGAGTGTGTGCTGTATTTCTGGGTTTTCACTATGCTGTGTGAGGAGATTCGAGAGGTAGGTGCTGACACGGGTTCTTCACTTGTAAACAATCAGCTTAAAAGTGATCAGTGTTGGGGGGTAACGCATTACATCCTAACATCAGAATATAACGTAAACCTGAAAATTAAATTAAAAATTAAATGTTTCTTTAAAATATACTTTATGTATTTAATCTCTCTTTATTAACCAATGTCTTTGTTACTGACCTTCAATGATCAAATTCAACCATTCGAATCAGCAAAAAAGACTTAAACATCACATGTGTTTTGCACATTTGTGCTTGTTTTTTGCAATCCAATTCTTCTGCAATCCAGAATGGTAGCACAGCTGAAACTGTGCCCTTTACTGTACAGGCGTGAATTTGCATTTCCTTCAACCAGAGACTTATTAGGGGCACAGAAGGGACTGTAGCCTGTAAGCCTGTAGGTCTCTAGAAAGGAGGATTGGTAAGTTTATATTTACGTTCCACACAGTTGGGTGATCAATCCGGTAGCAGAGACGTCTTCCACTGAGGATGCAGGCTGCGTGCAGTGGGAGGGAGCGTAGTTGCGATCCAGTAGTCGTGCCACTCTGGGCTGGAGTATGCTGAACTTCGATTGCGCCAAGAGGGTCCTTTAGGATGGACTGGGTAGCTGGGTCAGATGAATCTTCACAGGTTCCTTTGCAGGCTGGCTGTGTCGCTGAGGAGCCGTGTGGTACAGGCAATGTCTGCCGATGCAGAGGTCCTTTGTGGACTTGGCTGTGCTGCTGTAGGAGCCTTAAGGGTCAGATGAAGTCCCTCAATGCTGGGGCCCTTTTTGCAGCTAGAGTGCAGCTGGAAGCGATTTAAAAGGTTATGTTCACGAAAGCTTCACCTTAACCGTCTTGTAGTCTCTTTCCCCGTCAGGTCAGAAACTCAGGACGTGGAGTGTCTGTTAATATCTCCTTCCCCGTTGAGCTGGAAACGCAGAACAAGGGTGTGTCTACCCGGGGGACATATTTATCCATTTCTGATGATGAGGAGATTGAAATGTGGTGCCTTGCCAATCCTGGAGTGTGATTGGTTACTGTTATCTGAAGCAGCCCCGGTGTTGCCCACCCTAGTGTGGAACTCATTTGCATAGCATAAAGTACAGTGTTAAAATAGTGTCTTTAACATTTTACCCATGAATTATTTCTTTACCAAACCTCTTTCAAATTATTAAAGGCATCGTAGGGAACAGATAGACACCAAACACACTATGAAATAGTTAAATCATCGTCCATGCATTTGTTTATCTGTGAACAGGTCTGTCCCATGACCTGTTGTTTTAACAGTCAGTAACCATTAGCATAAACAGTTTAGATCAAATTAAGGCCTCCAAACATAGGTATGAATGGATTTAGATAGATCTCTGTGGCCTCTCTTTATTTCAGTCATTGCTGCTCCATGCAGGGGTCCTGAAGGAATTGTTATGGCAGTCCTTGCCTAAACCTTAGGAATGAGTTTGGTGGTTAGAGTCAACGTGTCGTCCAATGAGAAGTCCTCTATTGGTTTTGGTGGGTGCAGAAGGTCCCCCTTCCTGTTCTGGAAGAGGTGTCTGGTAGTTGTCCGAACATCTTATCTGATGTTGCTGAACATTTTGTTTATGATCAGTCACCAAAGATCCAACCACAGTGTGGCACATCTTCTTACACACCAGGAGTTAGAGAGGGGCCCTGTAGTAAACTGGTCCCCAGAATGCCATCTTGACTGTTGTTCACAACAAGCCCCTATTGTAATTGTTAGTTTTATTATTATTATTTTTCCAGAATGGGAGTCTATGGTAGCCCTATCAATGGAACATGAGAAAATTATGAAATTTGGCACAGTTGTAGAGATGGTCATGAATAGTGATTGAACCAATTTTGGAGTCTCTAGGACCAACTCTAAAGCACCACCACCAGTTCAAATATTCACTTTTCTAAAGGTTATAACTGTTGAACCCTTTGTTAAATTCAGTTCACCCAATTCCTCTCTTCATGCTCATGCCATTCAACATTAAAACTGCCCATTACAGTAGTGGAATTATCTTATGAATTACAGTATGAATTATCTTATATAGGATGTTCCGTTGAGTAAACCTTCAGTTAATTCTCTTCAGCTTCAGCGTGCGCAGCTCAAACAGCAATGATCAAGTCATTAAAAATGTTTACTACTGTAATATTAAAACTTTCATGTTTTCAAAAAATGAATGCATTATTTTTAATAACAACCATTTATATTGTTCTCGTATTATTTTCATAAATGGTTTGGTTAATAATAAGGATCATGAACAATAACAGATTTTTTCCTCAAATCATCTCATTTTGATAACATTACTGATTGAGCTAACGTACGTTACACGCGCTGAACGAACACCCGTAAACTGAAGCGCTTTGCTAGGTTAATTAACTCAACCGAACACATCCTATATAGGGTCATTCATATATATATTTATACAAGATAAACATAAAATTACAACTTATATTTGCACAAAATCATGCGCGCATGAACTTGAACTAGTAATGTAGCAATAGCTCCTGTTGTGGATGCGTTCCTGTAACAACACGCTGAAACACAGCAAAATTCACAATATTTTAATACAATAGTGTAGACAATTAAAATGTTATTAATATGACAGCCACAATCGTAGATAATGTTTTGTGTTGCTGTTTGAGCACTCGCGCTGAAGCTAAAGATGAACATCAATACAATGAAGCGCTGCTGTGTTAGATGCCATCTCGGACACAAATGGCGGCGGGCATAGCATAAGTGACGTCTTTGAAACCCATGGATAAAATACTTTAGATAAAGGTTTTAATATAGAGTTGATTCATTCATTTCCACTGGCCAAATAGTATTTTAATTAGTGGTGGGCTGTTATCGGCGTTAACGTGCTGCGTTAACGTGAGACTCTTATCGGGCGATAAAAAAAAATATCGCCGTTAATCTATTCTCAAATTTGGGTTGGGAGCTGGGTCTATACTAGGCAAGCTATGATGACTTTCACCTTGATATTTTAGCACGGATGTATACCTAGCCGAATTGACCCTTCGCAAAGACCCGCCCCCCTTAGTGTTGCTTTGTCCGACAAGCCTTGGCGCTGTGACGCCACACACAGTGATAAATGCATCACGGAGCAAAGAGGACACTGACAACACGTCGACCGACAAGACATAGCAGGTTACTTATGATATTAAACAAAGCACAAAATTACAATACAATCACACAATTCGTTATTTACGTGCAGTTAGTGAAGGAGGGATAGGCGGAATTGCGCTGAATGACACACAACAGAAGTGCTCTCTCGCGTGCGCTATCTCTCTCGATCAGTTCTGCTCGCGCCTGAATAGTCAAATACATGTGCACACAGATGTCTAATGTCTAATGTCCATCGTATGGAGTATCTTGCGTGAATACATAGGGCTGGGGTAAAAAAATCGATTTTTCGATTAATCGTTTTTTTAAATGTGGTCGATTCAAAATCGATTCTCAAAGGCCACGAATCGATTTTTTTTTCCATATTTATTTCCGCAAACATTGAACGTAAGATAAACGTTAATCCAATTACGAGTCTTCTCCACTAGATGTCACCCTCTTATTTGCCTTACGCGATGTCACCAAGGAGCGAGAGGCGAACTTGTCAGCCGTGTTTCCACTGTCGGGCCTAAAGCAGGCGTGCTAGTGCATGCCAGTGCGTGCCAGGGCCAGTCACGTTTCCACTGTCACTTCTGGGGCTTGATCGTGCCTCGTCGGGGCTTCCTCGGGGCCAACGGCCTGGGTTTTTCGGCCCGCCGAATACCTTGGTCCAAAGCGGGCCAGCTCATGCTTTTGAGGGAGTGGTTACGAACAAAGGCGGAGTTCATTTGTGTGTGGAGACCAGACGAAGGCGCCGCCGCCATGGATGATTACATGTAGGCAATGTAGGCATTAAAGGCTTTTAAAATCATTTTAGCTCAAAACTCACTTTCAGGCAGCAGTAATTGTTTTAAATAACTTCAGTTTGTGATCCAATGTGGATTCTGATGTCCAAGACTATGCGCGCTATTACCATAGTAAACATGGTAAATACGACGGCTTGAAGAAATCAGACAAATATGCTATCACAATCATGTATTTATTTTATCTGTCAGCACATCTCGTCTCTCAACGGACTGATAACCATATTTAGCTCCGCATATTTCATAAAATAAAGCAACTCCATGTTTTCGGGATTGTTTCTCTGTCACTGGAGAGAGTGCTAAAGCTCCTCAGGTCATATTTTTGGTGGAAAATTTGTAGAAATTATTATTTTTTGTATATGTGATGTATACGCCTCCTATGACTACAAATAAACAGAAACAGACGCGACTGAATAAGTGTGTGTCCTCTTTCTTTTGTGAAATAACAGTAAACACCACTTTATTTCTGTGACTAATGTTTAATCTTGACACAAATTAATTCATTATGATTAATTTGTTTGGTAAAACATCGATGCTTGGGTTTTTAAATTAAGTAAACAACAAAATGCCAACAACGCCTGCTTTTATCATGTTCACTTTACGATCTCGCTAGTTTCCAGTAATTTCTTTCTGATTATTTTTCTGATAAAACTTCAATTTGTTTGTGAAATGACGGGTTTGTGTGACGTTGTTCAAGAGAGGCGTGTTACGGGCGGGTTTTAGTGAAGCGCTGTGGAGCTTCTGGCCTGACGGTGGAAATGCAGCATGATTTTGGGCTCGGTGCTACAAGTCCGGGACTATTAGCCTAGCCTGGCCCGCTGAAAGCCCTGGCTCGCACTGGCCCGACAGTGGAAAAGCGGCTATTCATTCATTCAGTGCTTAAATGGTGGTTTCAGGTGCTTTGTCGACGTTGATGCCACCTTCACATAAATTTGAATCGAGAATCGAAAATCGAATCGAGAATCGAAATCGAATCGATTTGAGAGCTTGTGAATCGAAATCGAATCGATCTGGAACATCTGAATCGATACCCAGCCCTAATCGAAAGTAGCATATCTACCATCTAAATTCATATTATTTTTGTTTAACTTCTCCGTAATGACTGCATAATGTATTTTAAGTGCTTATCGTCAATAGTGAAAGTGTAATATTAATGTAAATCAAAATGAAAATGTGAGTTTCCATGCAAGTTTAAATCATTCTTTTATTCATTTAAACTGTTATTGTGAACATGCACTGCATTTATGATTATGACTTATAATGAGGATTTAAAGTGGTTTTCCTTCATCTCCCGTCAGTCCCTCAGCTCACCATCGGTGTCGCCAATTCCCTTTGTCTTATGCTAATTCCGATGACGTGTCATTTGTTATTTTTCCATAAGTGTGACTGTCCGCCAAATTGAAGTAAATGGATAACAGTTTTTTCACTGCTAGTGTCCAAAATCAGCTCAGATGATCTATGGACTGAGCCTCACAGAAATGACCGAATGAACAGATTTTTGATATCCGCTTCTGTTCCTATGAAATATCTCTCCAAATTTGACCCTGCCTGTGTTTGTTGTATTATGTTATTAATTTAGCATGCTAACCATTTACCATTCTTTCTAGAATGGCTCTTCAGCTATCAAGTTGACCATAAATTACATTAGCATTAAGTTAGCTTAGCATGCTAATCTGGTTAACATTTTAAGTAATACCTTTTTGTGTGCTCATTCTCACACCGAAAGCATGTGAGCACAGCAGCATTGTGATTGTGCATCCTAAAGTAGCTCAATGTGTAATGCCAGAGGCCTGACAAGCACCATACTCAAAGAGTTTGTGTTCAAATCTAGGGTGGAGCAGTTTTATGAAATTGTGTGTAATGTTGTGTTGTTTTGATTATCCAGGTTATCCAGGTCTTTTATTATCCAGGTCAGCACTGTACTGATTTTTATTCCTGTTGGATTACAAATAAATGATCTTATCTTTTTTCATGCTATGTTCATTTTCATACCAACTTCTAAATGTTCTAAGTTTATCCATGGGTACCAAAGACGTCACTTCCACTATGCTCACCGCCATTTTTGTGTCCTACATGACAACGAACACAGCAGCACTTTATTGTACTGATGATCATCTTTAGCTTCAGTGCGAGGTCTCAAACAGCAATGCAAAACATTAATAACTATGATTGTTATTAATGTAGTAATAGTTGCGGTGTTCCGGCGTGTTGTTATGGGAAGAACGCATCCACAACAGTAGCTACATTACTTAGTTCAAGTTCATCTGTGTGTGGTTTTGTGCAAATATAAGTTGTAATATTATGTTTATCTTGTATAAATATCTGAATTATCGTATATCGGATGTGCTCCATTGAGTTAATTAACCAAAGCGATTCAGTTTACGGCGCTTCAGTGTGCGCAGCTCAAACAGCTATGATGTTATATAAATGAGACAATTTGAGGGAAAAAAAAAATCTATATTTGGAAAAAAAAACAAAAAAACATCTGTAATTGTTTATTGTCCTTATTTATTACCTCCAACTATGTTTTGTGCCTTAACCCTTGTGCTGTGTTGAAAAACCTATCACACTTGTGGTGTTCCCGGTCAAAAATGACTGCAAAAAATTGCTTATAAATCTGTTTTATAATATAATAATTATGCTACCTTATTACCAAATATTGGATTCAATCTTTTCGTCAGCTTGTTTTCTTTCAATTAGGACAGGTGTAGCGTTGCCACATAAGGGGAAGCCAATTATAGTATAAATTGCCAATAATAATAATACATTGACTATTATATGTACATAGCTTTCCCCTGTATGTTGCTTTCTCCCTTATATGTTGTCTGTGTTTGACCCAGATTTATATTCCCGCGAGATTCTGCTCCCGCGAGATCCCGCTCGCGCACCGTCGTCACGTGGCGTTACGTCAACTCGGCGGGATGTTTCCTATGTTTTTCCTATATAAGGAACCGGCACGCCGACGTTTGAGAGCGCGTCTTTTCTAAATACACAATCTTTTTCCCCTTGCCTCGTTTTCTGACTGTTTTTTGCTGTGCAGTTATTTCGCCATCTCTTGTGGAGTATATTGTTTTTTTTTCACGGATTACTAGCCTTGGAGGACTTTAAACAGTTGGATTATACCTGTAGGATCCTGCTCTCAGACTGGCTCTTTCCCCGGTGAGACTACTCCTATATAAACTTTTCAACACGCTGGACTCTATAGACTATTTAGACACACACGCACACATACACACACACATTTTTTATCTTGGATGTTTAACGTGTTTTTTTGTGGTGTACACTGATTGAATTGTAAATACACTTGGGTTTATTGATGACATTGGTCTCCTGTTGTATTTCTTTTTTTGTTTCCTGCTGTTTAAGAGGCATAAACGTTCCCTTTATTTAGTGTAACTTCCTGGCATATTAACTGGAGTGTTACACAGGTTTGGTATTTATTTTTTGGAACAGATCGATTGTTATTTGTTATTTGTTATTTTTGAGTTATTTGATTTAAAAAAAGTGTTTTGTAATGAGGCAGAGGCGGCGTTAAAGTTGCATATGCAGTTGTTTAATAAAATCCACAGCAACAAGTCCAAATCGACAGGCAGATAGCATAAACGAGGCAGGCAGAGGTAGATACACAGGCAGTCCAAACAACAGATCAAAGGGGTAATCCAAGAGCCAGAAACAGAACTAAACAGGCAATGGTCATACACAAGATAGGAAGACAATGATAAATAAACGCTCGGTAAGGCAGGTAAACTGGCAATACTTCGCAATGGTCTGATAGCCTAGCCATGCTTAAGTGTCCCACAAACAGGAAGTGACTCATGAAGCAGAGGGAGCGGCACACAGTCAATACTTGGGAGAGGGCTCCCTCTGCTGGTGTGATGTTACAGAATCCCTCCCCCTAGGAGCGACTCCTGGTGCTCGACGAGGGCATCCCCGTTGTCGTGGTGCTGGTCGATCGGGTTTGGCTTGATGAAAGTCCTCGATAAGCGATGGATCCAAGATGTCGTGAGCGGCATCCCTGGATCTCTCATCTGGTCCATATCCCTCCCAGTCCATCAAATATTGGAGCTGACCCCCTCTCCGTCTGGAGTCCAACAACTCCTTTACCGCATATGCAGGAGATCCATCAATGTCCAGCGGCGGAGGTGGCTCCCGGTTCTCGACGTTGGTGTCAGCACCCAGGTGGACTGGTTTGAGGAGGGAAACATGGAAGGAGGGAGAGACACGATAATTAGCTGGAATTTCCAACTGGTATGTAACCTCATTAATCTGTCTTAAGATTTTAAATGGGCCTACATACCTTGGGCTGAGTTTTCTAATTGGTAGCTGCAACTTGAGGTCCTGTGTGGAGAGCCAGACCCTTTGTCCAGGTTGGTAGGGAGGATGTGGGAGACGTCGCCTATTGGCCTGGTTCTCCTGGTTCCTGATAGCCCTTTGCAGGCGTACATGCGCACTGTCCCACACCCTCTCACTACGACGAATCCAGTCATCGACTGCAGGTACCATCGATGGTTCTCCTGACCATGGGAACATGGGCAGTTGGTATCCCAGCACACATTGAATTGGGGTGAGACCAGTGGATGAATGCCTTAAAGAGTTCTGTGCATACTCTGCCCATGGTAGAAACTGAGGATGGTATCCTGAGGTCAAACTGACATTGATGTCCAGCTGCTTACAGAAGGCCCTCCATACTTGTGGGGTGAATTGTGTTCCTCTGTCTGAAACAACATCTTCAGTGCTTCAGTGCTTGAGCGGTTTCCATGGCAGTGGGGAGGCCTTTCAGAGGTATTAAACGGCAAGCTTTTGAGAAACGGTCAATGATAACTAGGATTGTTGTAAGTTTGTTTGATGGAGGTAGATCGGTGACAAAGTCTACTGAAAGGTGTGACCAGGGTCGCCGGGAAACGGGCAAGGGTTGTAGCAAACAGGATGGTAATTCTTTCGGTGCTTTGGACTGGGCACAGACTGAACAGGACTTGACATAGTTAGCCACATCTTTAACCATGGATGGCCACCAGAATGAGTTTTGTGTGAGATGGAGTGTTCTTGAAATGCCTGGATGACCTGAGCAGAGTGATGTATGGACCCATTGCATGACCCTTATTCGAAGATTTGCAGGAACATAGTGCTTGTTGGGAGGACAACCTTGTGGCGTTAGTTCATTCTGTTGCTCTCTTTGGATCTCGTCCATCAAATCCCATGTAACGGGTACAACGATAACTGATGGGGGCAGGATGGACTCAGGTGTGGATTTTGCTTGCAGATGATTGTGTCGCTTGGAAAGTGCACCTGCCTTGCTATTCTTGCTGCCAGGATGGTAAGTTACTGTAAACTGGAACATCATAAAGAAAAGCGACCAGCGTGCTTGATGAGGGTTTAGTCTCTTCGCACTCTTGATGTATTCAAGATTCTTATGGTCTGTGATTACCTGGAATGGGTGGGTGGAACCCTCCAGCCAGTGTCTCCATTCTTCGATTGCGGCTTTCATAGCCAGAAGTTCTTTATTGCCAACATCATAGTTACGTTCAGTATCAGTGAGTTTTCTAGAAAAATATGCACATGGATAAAGCTTGCCTGGCTGTCCGTGGCGTTGAGAGAGTACCACACCAATTCCACTGTCTGAGGTGTCGACTTCTTCTACAACAAACGGTAGGTTGAGATCTGGATGTTTGAGGGTAGGTGCTGTCGTGAAGCTGTTCTTGAGTTCAGTGAAGGCTTGGGTGGCACTTTCAGTCCATTTTAATTTTGAAGGTTTACCTTTCAGTAGGGATGTCAGTGGTGATGCTGTAATGTTGTAGTTGCAGATGAAGTGTTGGTAGAAATTAGCAAATCCTAAGAAGCGCTGAAGTTCTTTGACTGTGGTTGGTTGGGGCCATTAACTGCTGTGATCTTGGAATTGTCAATTTCTACACCTTGATGGCTGACATTGTATCCCAGAAATGAGGTTTGCTGGACATGGAATTCACACTTTTCAACTTTCACATAAAGTTGATTTTCCAACAGTCCTGATAGTACAGTCTTGACATGTTCCTTGTGTTCATCTTTTGACTTGGAGTATATAACGATATCATCAATGTATGCCACTACGTACTTGTTCAAGATGTCCCTGAAGATCTCATTGATGAATGACTGAAATACTGCCGGTGCATTGGCCAGCCCATATGGCATAACCTGATATTCATATTGCCCCCTGGTGGTCAGAAATGCTGTTTTCCACTCATCGCCTTCTCTGATTCTTATGAGGTTGTATGCGCTCCTGAGATCTAACTTGGTGTAAATTGTTGCCTCCCTGAGCTGTTCAAATGCTGCAGGTACTTGTGGGAGTGGATAACAGAATACTGTAACATTGTTTAAAACTTCTGTAGTCTATGCAAGGCCGAAGTCCTCCATCCTTCTTTTCCATGAAGAAGAATCCTGCAGCCACTGGGGAAATGGATGGACGAATGAAACCAGAACTGAGGGCTTCTTCAATGTAGTCTTCCATTGCTTGAGTTTCTGGACGTGAAAGGGGATAAATCTTACTTTTGGGAGGCACCGCATTGGGCAGGAGGTCTATGGCACAATCCTTGGAATGATGAGGTGGAAGCAGGGTAGCTTTGGTCTTGCTGAAGACTTCTTGCAGCTCTTGGTAACACGATGGGATGGTGACCAGTTTAGCTTCAGGACTTTCAATACTTGTGGTTAAGCAAGGCTTGGTAACTATGGCGCTCAAACAGTGTGTAAAGCAGAACTGTGACCATTACTTAATCTCACCATGGTGCCACGAGATGACTGAGTAGTGAACAGATAGCCAAGGGTATCCTAGGATGATTTCATGGCGTGGGGAAACAATCACATAGAATGAGATGGTTTCCAGATGGAATAGTCTCACCTGAAGTTGCATGGGCAGAGTTTGTTGAATGATGCCATCTCCAATAGATTTATTGTTAACAGTGTTGACCTTGAGTGGTGGATTGCAGGGCTGTTTGGGGATGTTGAAATTTTGGATGAGGTCTTGAAGGATTAAATTCAATGCAGATCCGGAGTCAATCAACGCTGTGAATTCAAAATAATTGTTTTTAGTAGTAATCTTGACAATGGTACTGAGAGACTTGGCAGTAAGGAGCGAAAAATTGTCAACACTCACCCGGCTGCTAGCATAGATGTTCCTCCGGGCCTTTAGTGGACATACGGCGTTGAGGTGGCCTGCCTCTCCACAGTAAAAACACAGATTGTGTATCAGCGTCATGATCTTTCTTCCATGGAAAGCCTTGTAACTCCTAGCTGCATGGGTTCTGGGTTGGTTTGAGCAGTAGATTGGATTGGAAATCTGAGGCGTTTGCTGGGTTGACATGGTTCTCATTGATGGTAACTTGGATTTAGCAGGGTTATTGTACATGAGTTTATCAAACTTGATTGCTAGCGTCACATATTCAGAGAAAGAGTGGTTTTCACCCTTGCATGGGAGCTCTGCCTGTAGCTCAACATTCAAACTGCGTTGAAACACGGCCTTGAGTGCAATGTCATTCCAACCACTCTGGTTGGCGAGCATTCTAAATTCAATGCTGTAATCAGCGGCTGATCGGCGGCCTTGAGTTAACTGCATGAGCTGTGTTGAAACATCCTTGCCTCCCGCTGGATATTCAAACACGTCTCTGAGTTGTTGAACGAAATAAGTATAGGATGTTTGAGACAACTGATCTGGTTTCTCAGACTGCCGTGGCCCACTCAATCGCTTTGCCAGTTAATAGTGACATGAGAAATGCACATTTTTTCTCATCAGAATCAAAATCATCCCCTTGGTGTTTGAAAAAGATTTCTACTTGACGGAGAAATCCCTTACATTGCTCTGCTGAACCATTGAATTTATTGGGTAAAGCAAAGCTTACCTTCTTTGGCATAGTGGGTGGTAGTGATCGTAAATACTGCGTGAGATAGTCGTTAGCTGCTTGTGCTTTGCCCAGTTGTTCTTGGTATTCCTTGAGGATGTCACTTTGATAAGCGAACACGGCCTGCAGATTAGAAACTTCTGCTGGATTCATCGATGGCGAAGTATTATGTAATGAGGCAGAGGCGGCGTTGGAATCCATATGCAGTTGTTTAATAAAATCCACAGCAAACAAGTCCAAATCGACAGGTAGATAGCATAAACGTGAGGCAGGCAGAGGTAGATCCACAATAAAGCAGTCCAATCCAAACAACAGATCAAAGGGGTAATCCAGGAGGCAGAAACAGAACTAAACAGGCAATGGTCATACACAAGATAGCAAGACCATAACAAATAAACGCTCTGTAAGGCAGGTAAACTGGCAATACTTCGCAATTGCCTGATAACCTAACCATGCTTAAATGTCCCACGAACAGGAAGTGACTCATGAAGCAGAGGGAGCGGCACACAGTCAATACTCTGGAGAGGGCTCCCTCTGCTGATGTGACGTTAGCATAACCTGATTTTGCTGAGTTCAACATGTTCCTGGGTCAACATTTTTGTTGATCCTGGACAACATTCAAATCAACCAATCAGATTTGATGGATAAGTCTACAGATTATGTCAAGTTTATTCTTAAAATCACGAATTGGTGCTTCTACATCAGTGTTATTCATCTATCATTTCCAGGGTTGGGAAGGTTACTTTTAGAATGTATTTCACTACAGATTACAAAATACATGCTTTAAAAAGTAAATTACTCAAGTTTAGTAACTTAATCTAAATACTTTGGATTACTTTGAAATACTCAAAAGACCATATTAATTTGATGTTCTGTTTTTAAGTTTACAACCTGTAAGTAAAAATGACCTCTACCCATCAGGATTTGGTTTTCCACTAAATTGTATTTTTAACATCAGTTACAAAATATTTATCTGCGGTTTATTAGACATAACCTTTGTGTTGGTAAAGAATTTTGAATCTTGATAAACAAATTATGAAAATATATTAAATTTTTCTCTTAACATCACATCCATATATAATTACTATTGATATATCATTCCTACATTATATTTGTAAAGATGTGCATCAGAGGGATAAAAAAATATTAAATAACAATAAAATATTGTTATTAATTATAAATATTTTTCAGGTTATTTCAAGATTAACAGCAAAAACAGCATGGTCTGACTTTAGCTTTGTAAAATTATGCTACATAAGACACCTGCACAAAACACAATCAGCAGACGGACTGAATGAAATGCAAATTCACTCTCTGACAGTAGGTGGCGCTTATGGAACAGCAGTGATAGAGCGTTTCCATAGTTACCACTATATACAATGCAGCTGTGCTGGAGATAAGAGGAAAAGCCATCAAAACTTTTCTGAAGACAATTACCTTCAGAGATGCATTCATATCAACCCTAATTAGGGGCCAAGCACCGAAGGTGTTTAGGCACCTATTGTTATTGTTGGCGTTCCGTACGCTTATTAGGGGCCAAGCACCGAAGGTGCTTAGGCACCTATTGTATCTGTTGGCGTTCTTTTTATTTTCGATTCTTCTTCTTCTTCTTCTTCTTCTTCTTCTTCTTCTTCCGCTCTTGAAGTCTATGGCAACCCATAGAACCGCTTGCGGGAAAGTTATGAAATTTGGCACACAGTTAGAGGACAGTCCGACCTTTGTCCATAGCAAATTTGGAGTCTCTAACTCAATCCCTCTAGCGCCAACAGCTGTCGAAAATTGCACTTATGTTTATGATAATAACTTTTGAACCGTAAGGGTTAGAAACAAAATCCTTTTTTCCTCTGATTCCTTGGGTCAAGTCGAATCGATTGAACCCTATGTCGTCATTTTCCGTCATGAAAAATTTTCCCACTTCGGCCATTTTGGCCATCGGCCATTTTGAATTTTGTGCTAAAATGCTGTATTTTACGAACACATTAGCGTATCATTAAGAAACTCGGTATGGGTCATCAGCACTATGCCCTGAAGGAGCCTGAGAAGTTTCGGACCAGCGCCACCTTGTGGTCAAAAGTTATAACAAAATGTACAAAAATGTTAATAACTTTTGACTGTATTCACCAATTGTAATGAAACTGGTCTCAGTATATTCCTTGGGTCATGCTGAGAACATAGATATCAAAGTTGCCATAGTCGGCTGAACTTCCTGTCCGCCATATTGTTTTTTTCGTATTGTATTTCGTTACTCCCCAGCCCTGATCATTTCCCTCTGATTTTTGGGATAACTTATGGGGTAGGGTTAGGTTTAGGGGTAGGAATAGGGTTAATGCTGCTGCTAGGCTGTTGACTGGCAGAAAAAAAATTTGATCGCATTACTCCCATCTTGACGTCTCTGCGCTGGCTTCCGGTCAAATCTAGAATAGAGTTCAAAATCTTGGTTTTCATTTACAAATGTTTACATGGCTTAGCTCCAGACTACCTTTCCGTTTTGGTACTCCCTCACAACCCAATTAGGTCACTTAGGTTGGGGGATCTAGGATTACTCTCTGTGTGCAGGACTAAGCTAAAACATAGAGGGGACAGAGCCTTTGCAAAGGCTGGCCCCAAACTATGGAACGGCTTACCTCTAGCAATTCGAACGGTACCATCTCTTTCCATGTTTAAATCAAAGCTAAAATCTTATTTTTTATCTACAGTGTTTAACAACAATTGAATTTGTTTGTGTGTATTTTACTCTGTTGTTTGAAGTTGTCTTTTTATGTATTGTTTCTAATGTACAGCAATTTGGTCAACCTTGTGGTTATTTTTATATGTGCTTTATAAACATAACATAACATAACATAACGTAACATAACATAACATAACATAACATAGCATAACACTAAATTTTCAGACTGGAATGTTGTTCCAGGATCAACAAAATATGTTGACCCAGGAATGCATCTAACTCAAAATCAGGACGTGCATGACGTTACATGTTTTTTGTGGATAATTTTGTCAATTTTGCATAAAATATGAAAACAATTTGCACTGTTTATCACACTAGAATGCTTTAATTTAATTAAATAGGAAATTTGATTTGAAATGGTTTTATTTTGTTTTTATTTATTGCAAAATGGCACAAAATCACACTTGTGGTGTTCCCGGTCAAAAATGATGGGCCTGCAGAAAAATAACTTATGTTACGTTATTTTATTACCAAATATTGGATTCAATCTTTTTGTCAACTTGTTTTCTTTAAATTAGGACAGGTTTTGTATTCATTTTTGAAACGGATTGATCGTAGGCCTCAAATTTTAGTCCAATGAGATAACATTAACTAGCAATTTCAGGTACGGGAAAATCCTCTTCGGGTCAAAATGACCCCAACACAACATGAGGGTTAAAAACAATTCTACAGTAGTGCCAACAAGAATAAGGTGGATCTTGTACATAATCCATTACCATACACCAGAGAAAGTTCTGTCAGGACCACTATCGTCGAATATGATTGATAATTGCATAGAGTTTGTATTGGCGGTATGGTTCTGTTCTGAGCAAGAACTCCCTGTGCATCCATGCAACCAAAGACTATAGAATAACACAAGACGTGTCAATCGTATTGTTTTGAATGGGAGAAAGTGTAACGCGCAATATGGCGGAATAAGTCCCACCTTCTAAATAAGAGCCAATCGCCGACTGGTAAAGTCATCGCGTCACTGCAGCAGCCGTTGGAAGCACCGGTTTCTATAGAAACAGTCAGACGCTCGCCTCCGAAACAAGGCAGAAGAGACGCGCATTTAGGGCTGCGCATGCGCATTAGCTTGATCCAGCCTAAAAAATACAGTTTTGTGTCATGATTCGAGCATTTGGATAAAACATTTATAAGACAGCTGTTGTCAGATTTCATTGGTGATTTCAAATATGAAATGTAATCATAAGGTTGGCGAACAGTTTTGGAGAATTTGATGTTTCCCCATACAAAGAGATAGGGCATGATGCCCAGGATGCCCGAGAGGTGTTTCAAAGATGGCCGCCGAGTGAAATGACTTGTCTTAAAGGGACTTTGATGCAACCTAGCATGGATAAGAGCATGGAGAGCAGCAATAACCCCATTTAGGGTAAACGGAACAGAACCGACATATGCAGATATAATGTCAATAATTCAACATGTACACATATTTCAAGAATTAGTTTGATTCAGGGGAATCATAAGGCCAATCCTGACTGAAGAGAGGAGGAGCTGGGGATGGAGGAGGGTAATTTGCTCCTGAGAAATGCGATAGCTGCTGATAATACTGAGGAGCTTATATATGCATGCTGTTATAGGCGTCGTAATCCTATAGGTAGATGCGAGTCACCTGGGAGTCAGCTGATGTGAGCTTGACTGACATGACCTGCCAGAACTGACGCTAACGCTGGATTGCTACCAAAAAATCAAAAAAATAAAAATAAAATAACACAAAATACCTAAATGCAAACAAGCCATTGGACAACATTACATTAAAAAAAAAAATCCATGTGCCATGGATAAATGAAATTAAATAGCCTCTTTACGGATAATAAGGAAATGATTTTAATCCAACCATATGTTGATGAAAATAATATGAGAACAATACAAGTGCTTGTTATTAAAAATAATGCATTAATATTTTTGAAAAAATGATTAAACATTTTTAATTTTACAGTAATAGTAAACATCTTTAATTACTGTTTGAAATAACATAATTGCTGTTTGGGATGCGCACACTGAAACTAAAGAGACTGAACACCCATAAACTGAAGCACTTTGCTAGAAGGTTAATTAACTCGACAGAACACATCTGATATAAGATAATTCAGATATTTATACAGAATAAACAAAATATTACAACTTATATTTGCACAAAATCATGCACAGATGGACTTCAATTAAGTTACGTAGTCAGAATGTAGCTCTGTTGTGGATGCGTTCTTCCTGTAACAACACACGGAAACACAGCAACTAAGCCCAAAGAATTCAAAATGTTTTATTACAATAGTGTATACAATTATAATGTATATGACAGCACCAATCATGGTTATGAATGTTTTGTGTTGTTTGAGAGCTCGTGCTGAAGCTAAAGCTGATCATCAGTACAATGAAGCACTGCGGGTTATTTACCTCAACGAAACGCATCCTATATGAGATTAATCAGATATTTATACTACATAAATTTAATATTAGGTTATGTGCTTGTCAGAATGTTTAACCCCTGTAGACACGCACTTCCCACAACAACACGCTGAAACAACTAAACACATTGCATTCACAACATTTTATTACAATAGTGTTCTCATTATAATGTTATGTAAACGACAGTCCCAGTAGTTATTAATGTTGTGCATTGGTGTTTGGCTGCAGAAAAATAGAGCTGTTTTTGCTCTTCCTGCTCCATATTGTGCTACAGCCCTTTCAGGGCTTGGCCCTGTATCGCTGCTTGCAGCTGTATTTCATTTTATTTCTGGTGTGAAAGGGCCTTTATATTTGCCAAAATTATACCTTTTTTATTTAAAAACAAACAAGCGAGCCCAGCCCAGGTGAGAAAATGTAGCCCAATGCAAAAATAATGTATTCCATTACTTTCCAATAACTAAGTAACTAAATCAATTGGTTAATTTTTTTAAGGAGTAATGCAATATTGTCATGCATCAGTAGTTTTCCCCAACACTGCAAGTGATACAAAGATATAAGAAAGAGTTTTTCATGTTTGGTATAATGTTTAATCTATCCAATTATTCCACTTTTTGCTGTCTTTCATTCCCAGGCAATCACTATGGAAAGCAATACAATTGCTCAGAGGTTGATGCTGTATGTTCAGGATATGTGGAATAAGTTTGATATTCTTGCCATCTTCCTCTTCATTGTTGGTTTGTGCTGCAGGTAATAGCCCTTGACAGTTCTGCAAGTTTCCACAAAGTACTAAGCAGCAAAAACTGTTTTTAACATTGCTAATAATAATAAATGTTTCTTGAGCAGCAAATCAGCATATAAGAATGATTTCTGAAGGATCATGTGACACTGAAGACTGGAGTAACGATGCTGAAAATTCAGCTTTGATCACAGGAATAAATTACATTTTAAACTATATTAAAATAGTCAAATTATTTTCAATTGTAATTAATAATATTTCACAATTTCAGTTATTTCAATAATAAGTATTGCAGGTTTGTAACAAGCTGAGGTGTCACAACTTAGCCGCTATCCTTTTCTTAATATTCATCATACCTGTCAGCATTCTACTACATTTTTGTGTAATAATCTGTGTATATATATGTGCCTTCGTGTCTGTCTCAGGATGTTCAGTTGGTCATACAACTTTGGACGTGGTATACTGTGTATAGACTACATGGTCTTCACGCTCCGACTCATTCACATTTTCGCTGTTCACAAACAGCTGGGTCCCCAAATCATCATATTTGGCAAAATGGTGAGATAAACAGGAAAAAGCCATATTTTATATTAGGCTATAGACTGTAGATTAGAGAGATATTTCACCCAAAACTAAAAATGTCATTATTTAGTGACCCTCAAGTTGTTCCAAACCTGTATAAATTTCTTTCTTCTGCTGAACACAAAAGAAGATATTTGGAAGAATATGAGTAACCAAACTTAATGGGCCCCATTGACTTCCATAGTATAGAGAAAAAAAAATACTATGGAAATAAGAAATAATTTGAACCGATCCAAACAGATCTCGCCCTCCATTGACTACCATAGTAGGAACTTTTTTTTTTTTATATGGTAGTCAAAGGGGGGCGAGATCTGTTTCTTACTGACATTCTTCCAAATATCTTCTTTTGTGTTCAGCAGAACAAAGAAACTCATACAGGTTTGGAACAACTTGAGGGTAAGTAAATGACAGAATTTTCATTTACATTAATTTTCATAACATGATTTTTGTTTGATATTAAGAATTGAGGGACAAATTGAAATTATCTTCTGTGACATCATGCTCTCAATAGAGTTTGATTTGTTTTGAACCTGAGATCATTAATTCTGTTCAATAAATAAAGGACTTCTCTAGATACTAAAAATCCCATTGTGTGTCGACCATAGTAAATAAAATTTTTAAGTACTTGAAAAATACTGGAGACCATTATATCTACTAAATATCTCCTCTTTCTATTTTCTATGAATGTTTTTGAACCACAGATAAAGGATGCGTTCTTCTTCTTATTCTTTCTGGCGGTGTTTCTGATCGCGTATGGAGTGGCCAATCAAGCACTACTATATTCGTATGATCCAAGCCCTGATAGAGCATTTCGGCGAGTATTGTACAGACCATATTTGCATATATTTGGACACATTCCTGTGGAAGAAATTGACAGTATGCTCACTTCTGATTTACACTTCTCTTGACAATTAATAATATTTTGCAAGTTTTTGTTAGCATGAACTATATTGTATATTTGTGTGTGTGTGTGTGTGTGTGTGTGTGTGTGTGTGTGTGTGTGTAGCTGGAATGTATTGGAATCCGGACTGCACAGATAATCTGACATTGATTAATGAAGGGAATGAGCCATGTAGAGAGACCAGATACAACTGGCTTGTGGTCATTTTGCTGGTCATCTTCCTAATGGTCACCAATATCCTACTTGTCAACCTGCTCATTGCCACATTCAGGTATTCTTTTTCCATTCATCCATCTGGTGTATGTAGCCATCAAATGATCCATCCATCCATGCATTTATCTTCTCCTTGTGTCTGTTTGTGCAGCCATACCTTCTCTAAGGTTCAGGAGCGCAGTGACACATACTGGAAGTTTCAGCGGTATAAACTAATAATGGAGTATCGTTCTCGTCCAAATCTCGCTCCACCCTTCATCATCCTATCCCATATCAACCTCTTTATCAAAAGAAACTTCCGCAAAGTGCCATCCACCAAAATCCATCGTTCTGGTAAATTATAGTAAACATTTTGGTATATTAGGGTGTGTTCACAATTGGAGTTTGGTTCTCTTGGTTCTTTTGGCCCGGACCAAAAAAGAAAATGATACATTTAGCCCTGGTTTGCTCACACTGTCATTTTTAAGACCGAACAGACAGAATGTATATTTTGCATCAAAACAATGCCAGAAATTTCTCCATCACACACAAATGAAAATCTGCTGCAAGAAGATGCGGTTCTGACACCTGTAACGAACTGTAATATGGGCAATATTGTGACTATGACGAGAAAAACCAGGGAATGCTTGGTTTAGAATAGGTGATATTATCTTGTGACATCACATTGTTACATAACACAGGAGGTTGGAGACACAGGTAAAGGTTATGATGTTTATTGAGACAACCAGAGGAGTAGCAGGTGAGTATCTCAGATGAAGTTTTCCAGAACAGAGTATATATCAAGACAGTAATACTTAACTTGATCTTCACATCAGGCTTGATGAAGGCAGAGAGACGTAGAGTCAGACAGAGGGGATATCAAGACAGGAACACTGAACTTGTTCTTCACACCAGATTCAAAGATGACCAGGAGACTGGGAACAGAGACTGCACAAAGACACTCACGAAGGACTGGAGATCCTGGAGGATCCTGGAGGATCCTGGAGACACACTGGAGACACACTGGAGACACACTGGAGACACACTGGAGACACACTGGAGACACACTGGAGACACACTGGAGACACACTGGAGACACACTGGAGACACACTGGAGACACACTGGAGACACACTGGAGACACACTGGAGACACACTGGAGACACACTGGAGACACACTGGAGACAGGTAAGGAGTCCGTATGGTAAGCATTCAGGTTAGTATGCATTAACGAGACCGGACAATGACTGAGTGACTGTAAGCGTCTTATATAGTGCTGTTGATTGGACTGGTGATGAGTGTCAGGTGCATGTGATTAGTACTCTGGTGAGGGAGTGCGACATGATTGGCTGGGTGCAGAGCCTGGTGTGTCTGTGACACACGTCCTGTTTTTGGTTCATTTTAGGGCTGCCCTCTACTAAGATTTATCTAGTTGACAAGTGATTAGTCAATTAATCGCATATATATATTAATAAGCCATTTCAATTTTTTAGAATTTTTTTAGAATTTAATATTGTTTTATTATGTGTTATTGTAGAAAGGCCTATCCAGGGACGGGAGTTGAAAATTATCACTCGCAATAAACTCTATGTCCATCACATCAGCTACAAACTTTGTTCTGTAGCTATGTCTGACTGCATTGTCCCTGTCAAATAAACTAATAAATAAATAAATCATAATAATGAGCCTTTAATTGTCTATATATAACACATTGCCTAATCCGCTCTCAAGCGCACACATAAAGCTTGCAGCAGCAAGTAATGATTATAAATGTGTTGTGTAAAAACTGCAAAGACACTGTTTAAACATTTTAATAATTTATTGATAATGTTTTCTGTGTTTTCGGGCTGCAGGGATTACAGGTAAGTTGACGATGCTGAGTGAGTCGTCATCGCAGTAGTGGACTTGCCTATACACACGTTTAATATGAACATAATCTGAGAATATTTGTTTTCCACTTAAATTGGTTGACAACCGCTTGACATTTCAAGCTTTAGGTATATATAGGAATATTTCTCATGTCTGTGAGGCAAATATACACTGACTTTGGGTTTATTTTTTGATGCGCTCAAGTTCACGGAGACCGAGACGGCAGAAAGCACATCCTGTTTGTTCTCTTTATTTTACAAAGGAACAACATTTTCTTGTTATTGTGAGTTTACACAAATAAAAGTACAGTTTATTTCGAACAATGTATTACTCTTATTATTATTACTATAAAATTGAGTATTTTAAGTTGTTTCCACTTTTATCAGAAAAAAAATGCAAGTGATCGCGTCGGCACGATCAAACTAATCCAACTTTTAATCAAACTAAACATGCCAAGTGTGAACACACCCTTAGAAAATGATTTTACAGTTCAAAAAGGAGATTTGCTGAAGATGAAATATGACAATGTAAAATTTGTGTGCATTTGTCTTTTATAATAGCCAAAAATTTAGGGGATAATGAAACTAAAATGCTGGTGAAATGGGAGAACCAGCAGAAGGAGAACTTCCTGGCTGTGGAGAGCAAAAAACAGAGAGAGACCGACTCTGAGAGGCAGAAACGCACAAGTGCTAAGTAAGTCAAACTTGCATGAAAAAAAATAAACATTTTCCTCCTTCTGAAATAAAGTTCAGTTACCGTACCAGTCAAAAGTTTGAAAACATAACTATTTGTAATGTTTTTGAAAAGTCATGCAAAGCTGAATTTTCATCATTATTACTCCAGTCTTCAGTGTCACATGATCGTTCAGAAAATTTCACTCTGGTGTGCGGCGTTTGGCTGCACTGTATCCCTTCTAGACAACCGAAAAAAAAATGAGAGACCTATGCTGTGTCACCCCCTATACCCTCATTCACTATTCCCTACATTACTCCACTAATATAGTCCACTTGAAGGAGTGAATGAAACGAGTGAGTGAATTCGGACACTGAGTGCGCCGGAAGGGTTGCCTATTTCACATAGTTTGTGCTTGCAGTTTAATAATGTTTCATCTGAAACGTAGCAAACTGGTATTTATGTTGAACTCTGCCATGGAAACTAGCATGTACAAACCTTAATTAAATGATTTAACGATCAATTAAAAAGGAATTTATACCTGTATGATACGCTGGACCAGTGTGGTTGGAAAATGAATGGATGACTGATTCATCTGCGGGCGTATGGGTGTATTTTTGTTCCAATATTCCAAATAAATAGATTTATGATCCACAAATAAATGTAAAGAGATTCAGAAAAAATTATCATAGATTTGCTAATAAAAAACATATTCACAAATATGTTTTTATGTCACAAGCACAACTATGCAAGCATTTATTTGTGAATCGCTTTCTGTATATTTGTAAATTGCTTTCTGTGCATTTGTGGATCTCTTCCTGCGCATTTAACAGTTCTAGCATCACGACTGCAGACAAATCCACAAATAAGTGGACACACTTTCGCTACAACCAATGATGTTTCACTTTACAATTGGGCAGGAACAGACTCATTTTTCACCCCTGAACAGCGCTCCCTCAGCTCCTACTATTCCGCCACGAGCGCTTCGTTCGAATTGAGCTGAAGTGCTGTTTGTTTGATTAAAAAACACCCCGTTTATAAAATGTAACATACTTTATTGTGATTAATCTTCTAATTTGTTTTTGTACATATTTTTGTGGGTGTAATTATGTATAAGGTCTGCATTATATGTCTTACAAAAAGGGGGACTCTTATTGTATTGATACTGATCATGGCAGTAATGATGTAGATTAGAACATGTCATGCACATTATTACGGTTCATCAGAGTGTTCTTACGGATAGAAAGTTTACCAGATTGTTATTCACGAATTATGATCATTCACAGATCTGACACAAGTGGTGCGGCACGGGGCAATGCAGCAAATAAAAGGCATTATAATCATTATAAACAAACATATTTCATTAGTGTCCATGTAAATGCAGCTAGTGATACTGTCTACAAGCGGTGCGACGTGACACAAGTCAGTGGCAGTAAACGGGTGTCCCGTTCTACAGTAGCTATAATATCTCACTTGCACAATATAATATTGTATAATACCATGGGTTTTTGTTATTGTAAAATCCATGGGTTTCAAAGACGTCACTTCCGCTAAGCCCGCCGCCATATTTGCGTCCGCAGGGACGTGTACAGACATTTTGGGGGGCAGGGGCTCAAGTGGAAAAAGGGCACTTCTCATAATTATTTATTTAAAAAAATAATAAACCCTTAAATATATTAAGACAACTCTGACTTCCTTACCAATTTATTTTAATTCCCTCTCACTCATGCAATTGTTTCATACTCCACAGATTTCTACAAAATAATCAGTTCACACAGAGACCATGGTCTTATTCACTAGGTTTATCACAAGAGCAGGCAACAGCAAAGGAAATTATGCCACAATGTGCATGTTTTCTACACTACTATTTTCAAGTAGCTATATATTTAGAATAAATGACTGCACCGAGGAGAGGGACATAGTTTCACTAATATTTTTTTTTTTTGCACAAATCAATAAATCGTTTTAATTATTTTGGTGTTATTGGAATACTTCTTTCGTGTAGTGGACAATTTTAAGATTTTGGTCCATTTTTGCTGCCATGGAAAGAAAACTTAACCCTAACCCTACACATTTAGATGGTGTTTGTTTTAAGCCTACTACCATCCGTCTGTTTGCATCTGTAAATTTCTTCTAAATTAACCAAAACAAGCTAATCTGCATATTTAAACACATCAAGAGCTCTTTCCCCTGAAATGTTATAAATACATTATATATTATAACAAATGCCTGCAGAGGGCACCAGAAGCCTGCTGATTTTTGTTGTTACACAGCACAGCACGATCAAATCCACGATCAAATCCAACCACCATAATTAAAAATATATTATTAGTTAAATAATAATATTCTGACATTTTTTTTTATAGAAATGCTACAGCCACTGTAATTTTTTCAACAAGAATATGTGGACATCAAACTGTTTGAGCTGCGCACGCTGAAGCTGAAGAGAATCAAAACCCGTAAACTTAACTGAAGGTTAATTAACTTAACGGAACACATCCTATATAAGATAATTCAGATATTTATACAAAATAAAAATAACATTACAACAAGTATTTGCACAAAATCACGCACAGATGAACTTTAACTAATGTAGGGGATGCGCTCTTCCTATAACTCCGAAACACAGCAACTAAGCCCAAAGAATTCAAAACATTATATTACAAGTATATACGATTATAATATCATGTAGGTGTTACAGATCCCTTGTTCCCCTGGACTCTAATTCCCATGATCCTCCTGTTTCGTCACCTGCACTCACTTCCCTCGTCAGCTCCTCATCATCACTCATCACCTGCACCTGGACTCTATTATCATCACTCCCTTTATATGGCACTCACTCCCTGCACTCCTTGTCCGTTCTCTGTTTTGTTAGTGTGTATGTTTGGCGTTCCTTACCTTTGTTACATTAAAGTATTATCTGTTATTGTGAAAATCCGTATCAGCCTCATCTCTCTACCAGCATACCGTAACAGAAGGCTATAAATAAGACAGTCCCAATCATAGTTATTAATGTTTTGCATTACTTTTTGAGCACTCGTGCTGAAGCTATAGATGATCATCAGTGCAATAAAGCTCTACAATAAAGCGGGTTATTTACCTCAACGAAACACATCCTTTATGAGATTAATCAGATATTTATACTTCATAAATGTAATATTATGAGTTTTATCTGCACAAAATGACGCGAATGCACAAGTGAAGCTTGAACTAAGTTATGTAATCAATGTTTAACACGCTGAAACAACAACATAGAGAATTCACGTTTTATTATAATAGTGTTCTCGTTATAATGTTAAATTACAGTGCCAGCAGTTATTGTTGTGCATTGCTGTTTGGCTGCCAGTGGTTTGGTCCCTTCTGATTGAAGCCAACATTTCCGCCAATCTAACTCGAATCGAATAAAATTGTAGTTTGGGGTTTCTCTGATGACTGTTAAAACAGCTAACAGCACCACATATCCTAGACATATTGTAAACTTGTTGTGAACCTTCTGAGAGTGTTTCGCTGGCCTTCCTCTGGTAGTTGTAGCTGCTGTCACCATAGACTTAAACATGTCGCGCAGCTGTGACTGGACACAAATATGGTGGTGATAAAATACAGTGACGTCACATGAAACCCATGGATATTATATATATATATATATATATATATATATATATATATATATATATATATATATATATATATATATATATATATATATATATATAAAAAATACCAAATATGGGCCTGAATGACCATCAGTGATGTAATAGTACGAGCTTCAGCATCACTGCAGCATGTACTATGGTTTTGGATAATGCAAATAAAGAGGTTGCAATGCTTAAAAATAAATTTTTGCATTTATTTTGGATGCTGTAAACAACTTTTACAATCAAATTCTATTAAGTCTGATTCATTTGAAATATTAATTGTATGATCAAGTGTTTGACTGCTGGACATTTTACTAATAAATGAAATGCATAATCTATATGGAATTCAACAACCTGTCACACGTTTAAAAAGTCTATATCTTCTCTACAAACAACGGTAACCATAACACGTTTAATTAATGTTTAAAATATTAAGGGCCTGTTAAATAATGTTTAATAGCTGGTTTGCTTCTCATATCCATCAATGTTTGATTGATAAACTGGGAAATGCTGTTGTAATATGACGACAGTTTTATCTATTTTGCAAACTTGCATGTTTATCACAAGGTTAAATTCATTTAGTTAAGTTAATAACTAATTATTGAGGCTTTCTGCTCAATCTTGAATAACGTGACGCTTCCATAATGCATATGTATCCAATATACCGTTGTTCCCATAACAATACATCAAAAAGATAGCCTACACTGTTTCTCTGGCATTTTTAAATGCCGCATAAAATATAATATAGTTTGCTTCCATAACACAGAGACTAATGGTCTAACGAAATCTATATTTTAAACATCTTTTTACTGTACCATTGTTTAAGAACCCTGTACTTCCTTTCTAAGCCAACGTGACCACCCACAATTATAAAGCTGTGTTTGTTTGTTGAGAGAGTGTGTTGCGATTGGTTAGCGCAATGTGTCCATTATCTGATTGGTCAGTGGTTCCCAAACTGGGGTACGTGAGGTGACACAAGGGGGTACATAGGGCTGGGCGATATGGCAAAAAAATAAAATCTCGATTTTTCAGAACGATTGACCGATTCACGATTTGTTTTTTTTTTTTTGTTTTTTTTTTAACTGTTTCACTAGTCACCTTAACTTAGCTACAATATGACTTATATAACATTCTCTTTATTAACAGTCTGGTTAAAAAAAAGATTCATTCCAAGTGCACCACACATGAAGTGATCAACATCTTGTAAATGTAGCCTAAAACAATTTGTTAAATATCTTTGCAGAAATATGCCTGAAACATGAAGACAAATGTTGTACAAACTTATCTTAAACACATCATACTCAGAAATAATATAAAATAAGAAAATGCAAAATATTTCTTAACCAAAAAAAGCAATAAAAAAACACCAGTAATTGAACTAAAAGAGCATCATTGGCCCAATTGGAGGTGTTATATCTAAGCTACCTTTGAGGGTGCGTTAAAAGTGTCACTGGAGCCTCATTCCCAATGCATTGGACTATCACCATGCAAAATTATGGACAATTTTACTTTATCATTATGAAGCCATGAATTGACAAAAGCAACTTAACCCCAAAAGCAGCCGAGATATAGTGCATCTAATTGGGCCAATAATGCAATTTCTCCTGTAACTGTATTGTCAAATTTGTCAAATTCATGCATCCATAACTTCATAATACAGTAAAAATGTCTGAAAATTTGAATAGTGCCATTCAAGTGCATTGCAAATAAGGCCCCTGGGTTGAAATATGGATGCTCTAGAAACTGTGGACGCGGCCAAATGTTCTAAGCTGAGTAGCCTAACTTTTTCCTAAAAACCATTCATTGACGGATTTAGGCCTGGACGGCACAGGGCGGCACGGGGCACCCGCGCAAGAAAAAACAAACAAACGAATGCACGATCGGGTTTTTACCGCTCATTTCCACGCAACGTCAATGATATCATGTCACTCGGTGGGTAAATTAACCTGGTCGGGAGGGACTCAGAGTGTGCGCTCGGAGAAGACACTCAAAAGTATACGAGAAGAAGGGATGAGGTGACGTCTGTAGGGACAGCGAGACAAGTTCTAAATCAACACTAAATTATGGTAAGGCAAAAGATAAAGTAACGTAAATAAATAAAAAGGAAGAGGGGAAAACATGCAAAAGATAAAGGCATGCAGCTATTTCTCATATCGTAATAATAGTAGGCAAATAATAAAATATGGCCTATCACTTATGTTATGTTGCTTGCTATGCTATTACACATTGGCCAACAATATTCATTTTTCTATCCAACTAGCTAAACCAGAGAGTAAAAATGTGATTTTGTAACACGTAATAGCCTACTTTAATATTTTACTGTAAAGTTGTGCAATTTTGTAGGATTTATGGTATTTTGTTTTATTTATTTGCCCCAATTTGTAATAATTTAAGTATATACATTTATATAAAATAGCAAAATTTTATGTTAAATTCACTTTAATAAAGATCTACATTTCTAAATTTCATTCATAGTGATAGACATGAAAAATGTGCCTGGTTTTAGTGGACGATTACTGCCATCTTCTGGAAAGCAAACACTTAATTAAATTAAAATTAAAATAACATGAATTTTTAACTACAGCCACTAGATGGCTAGAGAATTAATCAATGGTTCACATTATAAAATCATTATTATAACTATAAAAATAACTTTATATCAAATTTTAGCATTTTTTTGTTCTATCATTTGTACTATCATGGGTATTTAAAGATATTTTTGAAAAATACAATTATTGTAGAGAACAGTGCACTATTGCAGACTTATATACTGAGGTTTTAATTACATTATTTTAATATAGTCAGTCATGAATTAAAGTGGGCCGGTCTAAGGCATGAAACTGCAGGGCTGAAAATGAGTCCCAATCCGGCCCTGGATGGTTTCAATAATTTTAATATTTTCTGGTATATCTAAGTTAAGTTACAAAGGAGCTCTGTTGACATAGACTTAGCTAACTTTAGCTACAGCTTGACGAATTGAGTCATTGAACACAGCAGGAGAGAACGCAACGTTAGCCAGCTAGCTAAAGCTCTGGTGGAAAATTATTAGCTAACGCTACCGTTTTTGAGGAGGTAGATTTTGAGGTGAGGGGACTGACAAGGCAAAAGGTAAAGTGGTCCACCGTTCTATCAATAAGCAGACCTGCCAACCTGTACGCAATTTGCATAGCGGATACGCATTTTGACTTCAAAGTACGCTGGTACAATTTGTCACTCTAAACTATGCAAAAACCTGGTGACGCCTCTGTGCACGCGCAGTCCTCAAATCAAGCAACAGCAAAAGAAGAAGAGTTCGACCAATCATAGCGCTAGGTTCTTCCCCCAAATAGCAAGTGGGGATGACTGACAGATGCGTAAAGCCTATCATTAAAAAAAACTGAAAATCGACACCAATAAAGATTCCCTCGATCCCCCTTCATAATACTTAGTAAGGAGGCCATAATAATTTTTGACTCATGGCTGAAGTTAAGTTTCTCCAGCTCTCCCCAGGTTGGCAAAAAAAGCATCTCAAAATGCATCAGATTGATGCTTTAAAATATGGAATATTTAAATTTTTCTTTCGGGGTAGCATGCCCCCGGACCCCCCTAGGGGGGTAATATACTTCTCACCTTTTTCACCCCTGACCTGTTTTCATGCCTGTTTGTTACTTCAAATACATGGCTAAGGCCTTCCTTGCACTACACTAAAATTTGCTTTTAATTGCTTAAACTTTAGGGTCTGAACTCTTGCACTGTGCCACACTGACACCATAAAGCGCATTCTACGCACAGAAAACCACATGAGCCCAGAATATGAACGCAACACATTTAATTACACGTTAATTGTTTTCCTCCCATAAAGAAACAGAGTGCCATTAAAAGACCAAACTTAGTAAACACTATCCTAATAAAGCATAATACAAAGAAAATTGGATGGTGCCGAATTTGATCTTGTAATATCACTTAGTAGGCTACATTAAGCAACGTTTCTCAACAGTTTTCTATGTGACGAAAACGCTCGTGAATTTAAACACGTTGTGTTCACATTGTGGACTATCTGCTTCACTTTATTAGTATGATGTTTACTGAGTTTGGTCTGTAAATATCACTGTCTTAGTACAGTAAGCTATGTTAAGTGTTTTAGAATGTCCCTTGGCGATGCTTGGCGGTGATATTTAGTCTCTCCCGATAGAGCCCCTTTTCTTTTGCTTCGTCGTTATCCATTTCTTTCCAAGAAACTGTGGCGTATCACAAAATTGCAAACAAATATCACGCTATTTCTCTCTGTCTGGCGGTATTACTGTCAAAGTAACCATGGCAACGGAAAGCATATCCTTCTAATATTGCGACGACCTTCCTGAAATGCAACGCGAGTCAAATGCTGTGACGCAACATTCTCATTCTCTATTGGGCACCCCTGCTCTAGTGTAACTTTTAACGCACCCTCAAAGGCAGCTGAGATATAGCGCCTCCAATTGGGCTAATAATGCAATTTCTCCTGTAACTGTATTGTTACATTTGTCAAATTCATAGATCCATAACTTCATAATGCTACAGTAAAAATGTCTAAAAATTTACAAGGTGACAGTCAAGTACATTGTGAATAAGGCCCCAATGCAACTTTTAACGCACCCTCAAAGGTACCTGAGATATAGTGCCTCCAATTGGGCCAATAATGCAATTTCTCCTGTAACTGTATTGTCACATTTGTCAAATTCATAGATCCATAACTTTGTAATGCTACAGTAAAAATGTCTAAAAATGTGCAAGTTGACAGTCAAGTACATTGCGAATAAGGCCTCAACTTTTAACGCACCCTCAAAGGCAGCTGAGATATAGCACCTCCAATTGGGCCAATAATGCAATTTCTCCTTTAACTGTATTGTCACATTTGTCAAATTCATGGGTTCATAACTTTAAATTGCTAAAGTAAAAATGTCTAAAAATTTGCAAGGTGACAGTCAAGTGCATTGGGAATATGACTCTAGTGCAACTTTTAACACACCCTCAAAGGCAGCTGAGATACAGCACCTCCAACTGGGCCAATAAAGGCAATTTCTCCTGTAACTGTATTGTCACATTTGTCAAATTCATGGGTCCATAACTTCGTAATGCTACAGTAAAAATGTCTGAAAATTTGAATAGTGCCATTCAAGTGCATTGCGAATAAGGCCCCAGAGTAACTTTTAACGCACCCTCAAAGTTAGCTGAGATATAGCGCCTCCAATTGGGCCAATGATGCAATTTGTCCTGTTACTTTGTCACATCTGTCAAATTCATAGATCCATAACTTCATAATGCAACAGTAAAAATGTTTGAACATGTGAATAGTGACAGGCAATTGCCCTGGAAATAAGGCCTCTGTGAAACTTTTAATTAAAGTAACTTTTAAACTTTCAATATTAGCCTAGATTTAGCACCCCCAACTGGGCCAACGATGCAATCGCTCTTCTAACTGTACTGTCACGCTTTGCCAATTTAATGGTAAAGGTGTGACTGCAGTCTAAGTGGAAGAGAGGGGGTATGCAGAAGGATGGCAATCCCTTCAGGGGTTACTCCAAGCTAAAAAGTTTGGGAACCACTGGCTTAAAGGGTTAGTTCACCCAAAAATGAAAATTCTGTCATTTATTACTTACCCTCATGCCGTTCCATACCGTAAGACTTTCGTTAATCTCTGGAACACAAATTAAGATATTTTAGTTGAAATCCGATGGCTCCATGAGGCCTGCACAGGGAGCAATGACATTTCATCTCTCAAGATCCATAAAGGTACTAAAAACATATTTAAATCAGTTCATGTGAGTACAGTTGTTCAATATTAATATTATAAAGCAACAAAAATATTTTGGTGCGCCAAAAAAAAAAACTTATAAAGTGATGGCCGATTTCAAAACAATGCTCCAGGAAGCATCGGAGCATTATGAATCAGTGTATTGAATCAGCAGTTCGGCGCGCCAAAGTCACGTGATTTCAGCCGTTGGGAGTTTGACATGCGATCCGAATCATGATTCGACACACCGATTCATAACGCTCCGAAGCTTCCTGAAGCAGTGTTTTAATATCGGCCATCACTAAATAAGTCGTTATTTTGTTTTTTTGGTGCATCAAAAATATTCTTTTCACTTTATAATATTAATATTGAACCACTGTACTCACATGAACTGATTTAGATGTGTTTTTAGAACCTTTATGGATCTTGAGAGAGGAAATGTCATTGCTCCCTGTGCAGGCCTCACGGAGCCATGGATTTCAACTAAAATATCTTAATTTGTGAAGGGAGTGAGTCCATTATAAAGGCAGTGATGAAGATAAAGTCCAGGTGTAGATGATGAGTGCTGATGGGGAGATGACGAGGGAAGTGAGTGCAGGTGTGGAAACAGGAGGATCATGGGTAATGGAGTCCGGGAGACACGGGAACTGTGACAGTACCTCCCCCTCCCGGTAGGCGCGTCCTCGCGCCGTAGATAGAACAACCGGGGGGGGTGGGCGCCCTGGATCCATGAGCCATGGCGGGTCAGGGGCCATGGGCGGCCATGGAGGGTCAGAGGCCGTGGGCGGCCATGGAGGGTCAGAGGCCGTGGGCGGCCATGGAGGGTCAGAGGCCGTGGGCGGCCATGGAGGGTCAGAGGCCGTGGGCGGCCATGGAGGGTCAGAGGCCGTGGGCGGCCATGGAGGGTCAGAGGCCGTGGGCGGCCATGGAGGGTCAGAGGCCGTGGGTGGCCATGGAGGGTCAGGAGCTGTAGCAGGCCATGGAGGGTCAGGAGCTGTAGCAGGCCATGGTGGGTCAGGGGCTGCAGCAGGCCATGGTGGGTCAGGAGCTGCAGCAGGCCATGGTGGGTCAGGGGCTGCAGCAGGCCATGGTGGGTCAGGGGCTGCAGCAGGCCATGGTGGGTCAGGGGCTGCAGCAGGCCATGGTGGGTCATGGAGGGTCAGAGGCCGTGGGCGGCCATGGAGGGTCAGAGGCCGTGGGCGGCCATGGAGGGTCAGGAGCTGTAGCAGGCCATGGAGGGTCAGGAGCTGTAGCAGGCCATGGTGGGTCAGGGGCTGCAGCAGGCCATGGTGGGTCAGGAGCTGCAGCAGGCCATGGTGGGTCAGGGGCTGCAGCAGGCCATGGTGGGTCAGGGGCTGCAGCAGGCCATGGTGGGTCAGGGGCTGCAGCAGGCCATGGTGGGTCAGGGGCTGCAGCAGGCCATGGTGGGTCAGGGGCTGTATCCGAATTGCAGACGAGCCCAGGCGGCGGTGAGGGTCCAGCGGGACATGGCGATGCTGAAGTCTCTGACGACCGAGGTGCAGGGGCTCCAGAAGGCCGCAGTGGAGCCAGAACGACAGACGACCAAAATTGAGCAGGAGGTAGTGAGGAAGCCAACGGTGCCAGAGGGACGAAGGGACGAGGTGAAACCAGAGGAGTGCAGTCCTGAGGTGAGGGCAGGCCGACGAATGACCAATGCGGAACCGGAGGAAGGATGGAGCCTGGAGGAACTGGTGGACTGATGGGCCACTGTGGAGATGAGGGAGGTTGGAGCCAAGGAGGGCCCCTGGCCTCGTGGTAGCTGTAGACTGAGGGTTAGCTAATGGGCTGACAGGAAGGTGCGGAGATGATGCATGAAGGCAGATGGGAGGAGGTGGGAGAGGGAGGCAGGGAGGGAACACAGACTCAGCTGGAGCTGCTGGCTCGGCGGCGGCTGGAGCGGCTGGCTCGGCGGCGGCGGCTGGAGCTGAGGGCTCGGCAGAGACTGGAAATGCTGGCTCGGCAGAGACTGGAGATGCTGGCTCGGCAGAGACTGGAGAAGCTGGCTCGGCAGAGACTGGAGACGCTGGCTCGGCAAAGACTGGAGACGCTGGCTCGGCAGAGACTGGAGACGCTGGCTCGGCAGAGACTGGAGACGCTGGCTCGGCAGAGACTGGAGACGCTGGCTCGGCAGAGACTGGAGATGCTGGCACGTTGGTAGTTACTGGAGCGGCTGGCTCATTGGCAGCTACTGGGGACGCTTGGGGTCCAGTCCATCCCCTCATACATTATCAAAACCCCCACAGGAACTGGAGCGGGCTCAGCGGGGATTGGAGAGGCTTGCTCGGCGGTGGAGACTAGAGATGGTTTAGCCTTCTTCCTCTTCCTCCTTCTTCTGGACCCAGCGGAGGTAGGTGGGTCCAGCAGGACACAGGGGAACAATTCACTGGAGGGGTATGTGGAGGAAGACGGAGCTTGACAAACTGGCCAGGCCGCCCGTGCTTCCGGGAGGACTGGATGAGAGTTACACTTAAAATCCTGAACCTCTTCGACAAGGAATTTAGAGCCATTTAAATACAAAATTAAATTTATAGTATCATATAAGGAAACATAATCGTCAGGTTCATCAAAGCGGATAGTGTTCTCGTCCAGTCCATCCAGAAACAGGGCGATCAAGCGAGCATCCGACCAGTTTGTCAAATAAGCTAACTCAACAAACTCCTCCACATTCCTCTCCAGTGAACGTCCAAACTGCAGAAGCCCAATGAGCCGATCCGCCGCTGACATGGTAGTGGGAGGCACGGGAGGAGTAGGAGCCTTGGTGATGAGGAACAAACCCATGCTTGGTTTGTGGAAATCCAGTCGGTTTAGGTCCGTTCTTCTGTTACGGTCGCTGGTATAGAGACAAGGCAGATACGGATTTACACAATAATGTAGAGTACTTTAATCAACAAAGGCAGGGAACACCAAACACACACGTAAACACAACAGAGAACAGACAGGGAGTGAAGGGAGTGAGTCCATTATAAAGGCAGTGATGAAGATAAATTCCAGGTGTAGATGATGAGTGCTGATAGGGAGATGACGAGGGAAGTGAGTGTAGGTGTGGAAACAGGAGGATCATGGGTAATGGAGTCCGGGAGACACGGGAACTGTGACGGTAAGTAATAAATGACAGAATTTTCTATTTGTAGATTTGTCTGTTTCAGAATCCACAAATGCTTGAGGCTATTCACAAATGTACAGAAAGCAAATCACAAATGCTAGCAAATCTCATTTTACATATTTGTGAATTTAATTAATCTTTGTGAAACTCCTAATATTTGTGGATCGCATTTTATTAATTTGTACATGCGATATTTTTTTGTGAATCTCTTTAGATTTATTTGTGGATCATAATCTATTTATTTATAATATTGAAACAAAAATACCCCCATTTCTGTGCCATCTCCAGGTAAGACGCGGGAATTCATTCAGCGCGCGACTCTCACAGTGCATTATGGCTATTCTCTAGCCGCTGAGTGCATAGACATGTATTTATAATAGGCTTGTTCGAGATTCAAGTATGCTCTACAATCGCTCTCACTGTAATTTGATGTCATACGCCGAACGGTCTGCACAGCGCTGATGCATCTCAAACAAGCCTTACGTCTGTGGTTGAGCGTGCATCGGTTGTACACTCGTTTTTGCAGTGCATTGTGAGATTGAATGAGTGCACTCAACATTGTCCACTATGGTTTCGGACACCACTACAAACCACTACCATATTTAAGGGTATAGGGGCGATTTCGGACACAGCTCTACATTTAAAAAAAAAAAAAAATGTTTATATTATGTTTGAGTTCATGAATTCGCCTACCAATGTTATGAGAGGAACACAGCTTTCACTTTCAACCAAACTAACATTGCTAGCCAATCAGAAGTTGAATGGGGCAGGTCTTGGAAATTGTGTAGTTGAGAGATCCAGCTGAATCCTACTAATTCGGGGGAGATCAGGGTGAAAAGCACAATAAACCTAAATGGGCCACTTTCCCATGGACTGGAGTGAGACAATAGACTTCTCTCGAGGAGTTACATGCTCTTTCTTGGGGCTCTGTGGCGTGACAGATCGCTGTAGCACTTCAGTTCAAGCAGAGCGCACGTAAACCAATCATCTATTCCACTTTACTAGTTACAACACAAAATAACCATGAATGAATATTCTTAGGTAAGTTGAAAGATAAGTACAAATTACCGAAATCTGTATCATGCCACATGTAATCGATCAATCCAATTTTTACAAGCTATTTTATTGACGGCTGTCCACGGTTAGTGTTTCAACCATGGAAAGCCGTCGATAAAATAGCTTGTAAAAATGTCACATTTACCATCACATTTACCTCAGAAAAGCCGTTCATTGTCCAAAAACATCAGTCAGCTACAAAAATGAACTATTGCATATTCATTGAATTTGTACTCAACATGTGCTTCAATATTGATTGTATAAATCCGTTTTAAGACAGCAACCATTTAAATGTTTAGGTCTAACATTACATAAAAAACGAGCAGAAACATAATTATGTCATTAAAAATGTATTATAACGTTATTATAAAAAAACTTCTGTGTAATTTATATGCAAGTAACTTACAAATCAATTAAATTTAACCTTTAATATCATAATAATGTACCAGCTGTGGTTCCCTGTATAGTTTACAGCATTATTTGAGAGAGATTTTTTTCTTTGAAGAAATTGCAATGTACTGTACCTGATAAGTCCCGAATTAATCAATATTTATTTGAAGGTAATCAAATCACAAGCTTCTGAATCAAAATTGAATCCAAATGTGAAATTTGTGTCAATTCCTAGCCCTAGTGTCAGTGAATGTTTTATTATAAGGGGTTCAAGCACGAAGTGCTGAAACCCTATTGTAATTATTGTAACCCAGCTATTTTGGTTTGAATGTGGACTTTTTGAAAAAACAGGCTATCAATTTTATACTACTACTCCTACAGGCTTTAAAGAATTTACACCAAACTTTCTTAACTTGGTGCTAAGACATTGAAGTTGTTGAATTGCAAACATGTTGGATATCTCAAACGGTTTGGCCATAGCGAGGCAACAAATTTATGGCGAGAAAAGGGAAACAGGAAGTGTTTTAACTTCTGCATACATTAATTGATTTTGATTAAACTATTGTGACTATTGTGAGTCAAAGTTATAGTGCCACCAACTTGCAGCAGGAAGTGTCGCTTTCAACATGCTTTGAGATCACCCTCTTATTTTTACCCGATTTGCTTTAAACTTTTATCAGAATAATGTCAAGACATGGCAGATGTAGACCTTTGAAAAGAATTGTGATATCTCAAACACTGTTGTCATGGCAACGCATCAAACTTTAATATTCGTTTTGTATGCTTTTGAGACTGTTAGCATGCTTCAAATTGTATTAAACTCCACACACACATGAGGATTGTTATTCAGTAGACATGGGCAAAGCCTTTGAAACGGGTGGGGAGGAGAGGCTCTATAGCGGTTACCCACCTTATAGTGCAGTAAATGTAGAGTGAATTGACATAGTCCTTTGATGTTTAACTGTTTTAAATGCCTATTGCCTGCTGTACACATTTGCCCTGAGGCCACCGGGGTGGCAGTGTCACCGGGCTTGGGCCCGTGATCACTGCTTGCAGCTATATTTATTTTTCTTCTGCTGTAAAACTGATTGTGCAGCCCAAACCGTAAGGCAGTGTGTCCACCAAAGCGTTTTTAGCCAGCTGAAAACTCTAGGCGCTCTGCTGAAAATGCCTATCTGTGAGCGCTTGAGAGCGCTTCAGCTGTGCAGTGTTTTTTTTCAGTTGAGACGCTTTGTTGCTATGATACGGAATATCCGCAGCACTGTTACTTATAACTGATTTTGCAGGTAATTTGATTCAGACTAAAAATGTTGACACAATGTGGAATTACTTGCTATGTATGTTCGGAGACCAGCAATATTAATTTCTAATCCATTTTGTTTTGTTCTCTGTTTGGTAATGTCACTGTACAGCAAGAATGTTATGACAGTTGGCCGGTGTTGTATTTGTCCCTCCGGTAAAAAACACTGAGCTCTCAGCGCTTGAGCGTGAAAAAGACGCTAAGCGCCTCGTTACACTCCTGGCGTAAAGAACGTGGCGTTCCCATTGAAAACAATTGAAAAAGTACGCTAGCAGCTGGAAAAAAACGTTTTGGTGGACACACGGCCTAAGTGCTAGAGACTTGAAACTTTGTCAGATGATAGGACAGAAATCAAGGAAAGGTTGGCAGAGTATGACCCCAATCAGCCAATAGGTGGCTCTACAGCAATCAAAAGTTGAAAATCGCTAATAACTCCTAGACTGTTTGTCCCAGATTCAAGTGTTTATATCATTGGAATCCTCGCTCAAGACAGACAAAACGATTTCATTTCCGCCTGGAAAATTTTCCACCATTTTGAATTTTGTCCAAAACCTACTTTTGTGAACTAGTCCTAGGTTTTTTGCCCGATCGTAACCAAAACAGTGCAGACATGTTCTCTGGAGTCTGAATATTAATAATTATCAAAAAAAAAAAGTATATACTCCAGCACATATTCCTTATAAAATGACTGGATTTCTCCCACAAAATTTCATCAAGCAACGGTAAATGACCGCACTTTTATTATACCGCATCAAATTCATCCATGGACGTTTCTTTAAAAAAAAAAAAAAAAGGTTTTGACCAAAATTCCGATGAAATTGTCTGATTTCTCTCTGGTGTTGTCTCCATCATTTTTTTCAAAGTCCACCCCTGCATTTGAGTGCCACGCCCCCATCTCAACATCCAATCAATGACAGATGAATAGAAAAGAAAGATGAAAAGTCCCCGTCCTATATTTTTTCTTTTTTAATAATCCGTTTCACTTGGGTGTATGTCGAAATATGGAAGAAAACATCTGTCACTCCTTTTTCAGTGCGAAAATCAAGAAAATCAGACAAAATATGATTGTGAACCTTATTTTTACCTCAGATTAATGTGTAATGTTGATGTTTTGTGCATGTTTCAGGGTGGATGGTGTCCTCAAGCAGGTTGGCGAGATCAGTGATATTGACCGCAGGCTGCGAGCACTAGAAGCAGAAGTAAAGACACAGGTAAAGGCACATATCTGTATTGCACTGTATAGACTGTCAAGCTGTTGTTCAAAGATGAATACTCCTCTATATGCAGATGGAGTTCTGTACATCTTCTCTTCAGTGGATTATGGACACACTGTCTCAAAGCAGTATCGTGAAGGGCACTAAAGCTCAACCTACACGCAAAGGTACACCTGCTTGTGTTGCAGTACATAAAGTTTAACTGTGTTTCTCAACTGGTCACAACCCCAAAATAATAGAGTCAAGGATAGCATGTAAATAATAATAAATGGTCATTTAAATCAGGGCCTCTCAAGCTTTTTTGTCAGTCAAACCACTTAGACACTTTACTTTAAGTACCCTAAGAGATATTTTATCTCTTTAGCATTTTTTTCAACATGAACTGATGTTGTTGCGGTTCATCTTTGTGTCATCAGCTGTCGGCTTCCCTTGAGAAATGAAAGAGGCTTCTCTTCTGTGTTCGTCTTCTGTCTCTCACTCTCATGGACACATACAGCAAGAAGCAGCAGAGAGCCAGTGAAATGAGGGGCGATGACTTGTCAAAAAAAACTACCCTTATTGTTCTGGTTTCCAATTTTAAATGGGTCATCCTGGCCTTTTCAAGGTTCATCCTGCTCTTTTGACTTTAGTACTCCCAAATGACCTGTCCTCGTTTTCCATGTGATTGTGCAAATGACTGGAGTAAGAGAACAGGGCACAGAATGTCCTTGAACTTACTGTACATTGAAAGGTCACTTATGTCATGTTACATTCATAGATTGATCAAATAACAAGTTTTATTGTCAGTAAATTTAGTTATTTTTTTAAAGGTCAAGGTGATTGTATTCATAGAATCTGATTTTATAGAGCTATAACATTATTTAGAAGAAAGCGACATGACTTAAAAGCTATTATTATGCACTATAACTTCTGCATACAACATTTTTTTTGCCAAAAAAACCCTGAGCACTTCACATTTATTGATTATGTATTCTTGGCAAACAATGTTACAGTACATCAAATAAGCCTAATGTTCAAAAGTTTTTTTATTTTTTATTAAATCTGACATTATTATTTGACAAACCAAACAAACATCTATAATAACGTGAAACTGAATGATGCAGTGAATGTTTACATTTTAAATATAGCTAAATATTTTTAACTTTTTCATAAGATCAAATGTAATTGCATGCTGTAATGATCTTTTTGGACTTTGCATGGTATTTTTTTTTTTCTTGATAGTTACATTTTGTGATGCATTTTATTAACAGTTCTTCATTATCTTTTTTGTGATATTGTAGTTTGCCTGTTGTTTTTGTATTAGACTACATTTTAATATACGTTCTGAAACCATAACGTAACCATAACCTAACCTGGTTTCGCGCAGGAGGGGGATGCGGAGGATGCGTCTTATGTGAATGAGGACTTTAATATGAATAAAATATTATCACTTTAAAACATGCAGACAAAAATGGTAAAAACTTTTCTAGAAATGACAACAACAGCACTACAGTGTATGCGCTCCTCCATCATTATGACTTTACATTGGGGATCTATTTTAATGTCAAAACACGGTTCTGTCACAGACTTTTTAATGCACGTTTTATTTCTAATAAATTCACTAGAAGTTTCTTCTCTAAATATGTTTCCATCACGATTTATGTGCTTTTCATTTTGTTGAATAAAAAGTATCCACTCCAGTGAGTGTACGAGTTAGTTCACATCTTTTGCAGTGCCTTAAATCGTGCAAACGTCCGTTTTTTTTTGTTTTGTTTTTTTTTCAGAAAAAAACAAAACGACTCAGAATTTAAAATTCTGTACTTCATATATTGCTGCATGTATAAGTTTCAGAAACCCACTTTAAAAATGTCAGAAAAGCGAATATTGACAACATTACTTCTATTATACTTGATTTTTAATATGTAGGCCTACATGAGTTCTGTCTCGCGTACAGACGCGCGTTTGAGCCACTGCATCTTAAAGGATTGTAACCATAACTATTTAATGGATTGTAGAGTTTTGTCAACCTCAGCTCTGATTGTGTGTCCAAGTTTGCCTCTCGGATTTCAGGGGCAACAAAGATCCATCACTATGTCCTCTCTACCCTAATCCTCAGCCCTTCAAAGCAAATTAAAACAAGCTAAAAGAATCCCAATGTACTCTCTGGACTGGTACACCCCACTATGTTTTCTTGAAAGTGTAATCTATTAATGTGTAGTTGTGATCTACAAATCATCCATAAAGTGTCTGTATTTAACATAAGTTCTTCTTTTTCTAATTTGTAGGGTTTGTTTTGTGTTTTATGTAGGATTTGGCGAATCAGGCCAATAAGAAACAATTATTCTTTTTTTATGCATATGTATAATTAAAAATGTCTACATTATAAAACTGTTTCTCAAGTTTCTTAAAGTGCCTTAGTATTAAGAGAATTCATGAAATTTACTCCTAATTTCAAAGTATAAAAGCAAGTTACCAAATTTCTTAAAGCTAAGAATCACTCTTACTCTCCCAGTTATTTAAGACATTTTAATATGTAAAATGGCAATGCATTTCTGTATTTAAATTTACATTTTCCATACCATGTGCAACGTTTGTAGCAAAATAATCATTAAAATTCAATAATGTAATTTACATTTGCTATTTTAAACATTAGTTTTAACATATAATTTAAACATATGTTAACTAGTGGTGGGCATAGATTAATTTTTTTAATCTAGATTAATCTCACTGTAATCTTGGAATTAATCTAGATTAATCTAGATTAAAATGGCTGATTTGAATTCTGCCGAAGACATTCAGAATATGTGTTCTACCCAAATAATGACTAAAAGTAATCCGCTATTTTGTACGACAAAGCAGTCAGGAGTTCGAAGATTAACCTCAGTGGAGTTAAACTTGAAAAGTTGTGTATATTGACATCTTTTGACATTGATTCTCATGTTCATTCATGTTTATTTGATGCTGTGGACTCGTAGTAAGAGATGATCGGTTTACGAGCCTCTTGAGCTGAGGGGCTACAGCAATCTGTCACGACCATGGTCACGACCAGGGTTTGACATTAACTTTTTTGCTCACCAGCCACTGTGGCTAGTGGTTTTCCAAAGTTACTAGCCACTCAGCATTTTCACTGGCCACAATTTTGATGTTGGTAAATTACATTTTATATGATTAAAGTTGACTTTGTTATGCTTAAATTACTTTATTTTGAGCAATTTTACTTGATTTAGAAGATTTAAAACCCTTTCAAACTTTTAAATGCAGATTGACCACCCAAATCAAGACTACATTGTATATCAGCTGGTATGTACAGGTGGGCAAGAGGTGGACAATATGAGTATGGGCTTATATGAGATAAGTTATTTGTGTTAGGCTATATAATAGAACAAAGAAGCAAATTACAAAAACAATAGTAAAATATAGCTGTAAGCAGCAATTACGGGGCCAAGCACAAAAACGGCACAAGAAGCAAGCCATCACGACTGGGAGCATCAGACTAACTGCAACAGTGAGCAATTAAAGACCTATTAAGATCATTTAAGGTAAAAGAGCTGAAAAATTATCAAAAATGAGGATTTACTGGTTAATCACTTTTGACAAATAGGTGGCGCTGTGTCCAAATTATTGTGATATGGTCAGAGTGAGGTGACAATGACACTTGCAAAGTTTGGTGTCAATATGTCAAAGCATTGAAGAGATACTGCTTCAAGTGTCATTTTTGCATCATGCCTCAAATTCGTTGTTCCCGTATTCAAAAACGGTTTGACATATCAACTTGAAATCCATAACATTTTGTCGGCATGGTCTGAAGATGATACAATTCGATTTTGGCGAAAATCGGAGCAAGGGTCTAGGAGGAGTTCAAAAAAGTAGGTTTTTAAAGAAAAATAATATGGCGGACAGGAAGTTCAGCCGACTATGGCAAATTTGATATCTGTGTTCTCAGCATGGCCCAAGGAATCTACTGAGACCAGTTTCATTACAATCGGTATATATAGTCAAAAGTTATTAACATTTTTGTAAATTTTGTTATAAATTTTGACCACAAGGTGGCGCTGGTCTGAAACTTCTCAGGCACCTTCAGGGCGTTGTCCTGATAACCCATACGGAGTTCCGTAACGATACACAAATGCATTCATAAAATACAGCATTGTAGCACAAATTTCAAAATGGCCGACGGACAAAATGGCCGATATGGGAAAACTGGATATCATTCGACTCTGCTTGATGCCTTGAATCTAAAGAGACCAAATTTATGATTTTTGGTCAAACCCATCAGAAGTTAAAAGCAAAAATAGCCATTTTTCATATCTCCACTCCAGTAGGTGGCACTGTGCCGAAACACTGCATGATGCCTCAGGTCATGCTTGTGATGACATGTACCAAGTTTGGTCTGAATATGATAAAGCAGTGCAGAGATACAGCTTCAGGAGTGGGTTTTGCATCATGCCTCAAATTCGTTGCTCCGGTATACGAAAACAGTTTGACGTATCGACTTGAGATCAGTTTCATTACAATCGGTTAAAATAGTCAAAAGTTTTTAACATTTTTGTAAATTTTGTTATAACTTTTGACCACAAGGTGGCGCTGCGCCGAAACTTTTTGAGTATTGTCAGGGCATGGTGCCAAATACCCATACGTAATGATACGCTAATGCGTTCGTAAAATACAGCATTTTAGCACAAAATTCTAAATGGCTGACGGTCAAAATGTCCGATATGGTAAAATTGGACATCATTCGACTCAGCATGATGCCCCAAATCTAATGAGACCAAATTTATGATTTTTGGACAAAGCCATCAGAAGTTATAAGCAAAAATAGCCATTTTTCATATCTCCACTCCAGTAGGTGGCACTGTGCCGAAACACTGCATGATGCCTCAGGTCATGCTTGTGATGACATGTACCAAGTTTGGTCTGAATATGATAAAGCAGTGCAGAGATACAGCTTCAGGAGTGGGTTTTGCATCATGCCTCAAATTCGTTGCTCCGGTATACGAAAACAGTTTGACGTATCGACTTGAGATCAGTTTCATTACAATCGGTTAAAATAGTCAAAAGTTTTTAACATTTTTGTAAATTTTGTTATAACTTTTGACCACAAGGTGGCGCTGCGCCGAAACTTTTTGAGTATTGTCAGGGCATGGTGCCAAATACCCATACGTAATGATACGCTAATGCGTTCGTAAAATACAGCATTTTAGCACAAAATTCTAAATGGCTGACGGTCAAAATGTCCGATATGGTAAAATTGGACATCATTCGACTCAGCATGATGCCCCAAATCTAATGAGACCAAATTTATGATTTTTGGACAAAGCCATCAGAAGTTATAAGCAAAAATAGCCATTTTTCATATCTCCGCACCAGTAGGTGGCACTGTGACGAAACACTGCATGATGCCTCAGGTCATGCTTGTGAAGACATGTACCAAGTTTGGTCTGAATACAATAAAGCGTTGCGGAGATACAGCCTTACATTTATTTGTGGATGAAATTTTTCGCAAGCACTATGCACAATTCATTCGTGTGTTTTTCGAAAACGGTTTGAGGAATCGACTTGAATTCCATAACTTTTTGTCGGCATGGTCTGAAGATGATCTGATTCAAATTTTCGTGAAAATTGGAGTAACAGCCTAGGAGGAGTTCGAAAAAGTAGGTTTTTCAGAAAATTCAAAATGGCGGAAAATTTTTCGACTTTACCCAAGGAATCAGAGGAAAGAAGAATTTTGTTTCTAACCCTTACAGTTCAAAAGTTATTAACATTAACATAAGTGCAACATTGGACAGCTGGTGGCGCTAAAGGGATTGAGTTAGAGACTCCAAATTTGCTATGGACATAGCTTAGACTGTCCTCTAACTGTGTGCCAAATTTCACAACTTTTTACAATACGGTTCTATGGGCTGCCATAGACTTCCAGAGCGGAAAAAGAAGAAGAAGAAGCAGAATAATAATAAAAAGAACGGCAATAGGTGCCTACACACCTTCGGTGCTTGGCCCCTAATTAAAAATAATCTTTTTTTCAGATACAGTAGGTTTAACATATAGCCTACATTCATTTAACATCTTTTGTTGTTTGATTAACATTAATGACCTATTTAATTGGGCAGCTGAATGCATGGACGTAACTGACGCATATTCAGTTATTACTCACCTGTTTACGTCCACTTAAGCCATAACCGACTGTATTCACGCGAGATACTCCATACAATGGACATTAGACATTAGACATCTGTGTGCACGTGTATTTGACTATTCAGGCGCGAGGAGAACTGATCGCGCTCGCGACAGAGAGAGAGATAGCGCATGCGAGAGAGCACTTCTGTTGTGTGTCATTCAGCGCAATTCCGCCTATCCCTCTTTCACTAACTGCACGTAAATAACGAATTGTGTGATTGGATTGTAATTTTGTGCTTTGTTTAATATCATAAGTAACCTGGTATGTCTTGTCTGTCGACGTGTTGTCAGTGTCCTCTTTGCTCCGTGATGCATTTATCACTGTGTGTGGTGTCACAGCGCCACGATCTTTGCGAAGGGTAAATTCGGCTAGGTATACATCCACGCTAAAATATCAAGGTGAAAGTCATCATAGCTTGCCTAGTATAGACCCAGCTCCCAACCCAAATTTGAGAATAGATTAACGGTGATATTTTTTTTAATCGCTCGATAAGAGTCTCTCGTTAACGCAGCACGTTAACGCCGATAACGGCCCACCACTAATGTTAACGCTTTAAAGTTGCAAAATTAAAATGAGAATGTATTACAGAAATTATTATATATGTTTAACAAGTTCATGCAAAATTTGAAGCAAAATGATAATTTAAATGTTATTTTTCTTAATTGCAGGGGTGTATTATAACTGTATCATTACAATAATAAATGCACAAAATGTATTGACATAGACCTCATGTTTAATATGATATTTTTGTCCTTACATCTGTTATAATACAATATATTGTCAGTCCCGAGAGCATTTACATTAGTCAATAAATACTGGGATCTGATATCATTGTTATTGACCTAATGGACAAAGGGTAGAATTTTTGTTCAGCATCTCTGAGGTTCCAGGTTCTAATCCACCCTCGTGTAATTTATTTAATTTTTTTCTCATTAAAACCAAAGATGTTCATAAGTGATGTATATCAGGAGCAGGGACACGTTTATGTGTATTTTGTTTTGTGATTTCACTGGAAAGAATAGAGTCTCCGGTCGCAATAGCGTTAGCGATAGATTGAAGTGCTTGTCCTTGTGAAGACTGCACAGTGTGCACGAGCACCAAGAGAACACTGTTGCGGCACTGATAACAGCGGCAATGAGCACTCAACATGATTTTAAAAACAACACATCCCAGCGATAGATCACCTATTATTTAACATAAACGAACGAATTGCTAATCATCTGTTTCTTTTGTATTAGTATACATCCGTGCCGCAAGATGGGTGGGGACAATATCGACCCTGGCAAAAAGTGGTCGGGACATGTCCCACCTGTCCTACCCGCGAATTACGCTTATGACTGTGAGTTTTAGTGTTTAGGATTTATCATGGATTCACTGCATTTACAGCCAGAAAAGCAACATAGTAAAATTCGAATAGTATATTTTTCGAATATTAATTACAGATCGAATATTCGACTATTTGTGCACACCCCTAATTTCAATCACTAAAAACAGCGGGATGATTTTTTAAAAAGCTAACGTGAAAAACACGGGTGGGTTCCACCAATAAGGATTAAATTAAGCAAAGTATAACGCTAATCAAGGTGATCTGGGTTTTATTTTAAATCAAGCACCACTTAATTTTAAACACAGATTAACTAGGCAGAAAGACCATTAGAATTAAAGGGATGATCAAGCAGCATAGGCGCAGGGTGAACCGACGCCAGGCTAAAGAATTCTTAGTGCAACCCACCCTTGAAGTGCCTTAAAGTTTTAGTTCACCCAAAGATGAAAATAACATCAATTACTCACCCTCATGTCGTTCTACACCCATAAGACACATTCGTTCATCTTCGGAACACAAATTAAGATACTGTTGATGAAATCCGATGGCTCAGTGAGGCCTGCATTGAGAGCAAAGCCATTCAAACTCTCAAGGTCCACAAAGGTTCTAAAAACATATTTGAAACAGTTCATGTGAGTTCAGTGGTTCTATCTTAATATTATAAAGTGACAAGAATACATTTGTGTGCCAAAAAACAAAATAACGCCTTTTCAACAATATCTATATGGGCCGATTTCAAAACACTGCTTCAGAGCTTCAAATCGAATCAGTGAATTGGAGCTCCAAAGTCACGTGATTTCAGCAGTTTAAGGCAATGCAAGGCAAGGCAATTTATTTGTATAGCACATTTCATACACAATGGTAATTCAAAGTGCTTTACATAAAGGAGAATAATAAAAATAGAACATAAGGAATAGAAATAACAGTAAAAACAGAGAATTTTGCTATCTGGATGGAAGAGCTAGGAAGTCTTAGGGAGTTTTTTGTTGTTGTTGTTGTTGTTGTTGTTGTTGTTGTCCGTCAGAGTGGATCTAAATGGATCTATCCATCAGAGCGGAACTGAATGGATCTTCCTCACACAACAGGACTGCTACCTGTTAAGGCACTTCAAACTGATAAACAAAGTTTCAATCTCCCCTTTTGCCAAGACACCTCCAACTGCACCACACAGCCCTAATCCCCCTTCCGGAGATATCTTATCTATGCAACGCAGTTCAAATTCCCCCTTTGGAAAGTGTCCTGACTGTAATCCAGAGATATCTTAACCATGCATTACAGCTCAAATTTCCCCATGGTTTGTCCCCTTATCCAAATTTACCAAATTTTAACCTAATCACTTTCTTCCTAATTCTCCCAGCTCTTTCAACCAGACAGCAATATTTAAAATGCATTAAAAGTCTGAATAACAAGATGTTACATAAAATATATAAAATACATTAAAAATGAAATAAAAACAGGAAAAGGAATTAAAAGAATAAAAAGATAATACGTATAAAATAAAGTGCAAACAGTTCGGACATAGCAGAGTGCTCAATCAGCAAATGCATAGATAAAAAGATGTGTTTTGAGTCTGGATTTGAATGTGGCTACTGTTGGAGCACACCTGATCTCTTCTGGAAGCTGGTTCCAGCTGCGGCTGCCGTAACAGCTAAAAGCAGACTCTCCTTGCTTTGAGTGAACCCTTGGTATTTCTAAATGACTTGATCCTGATGATCTGTGTGATCTGTTAGGTTTATATTCTATGAGCATATCTGCAATGTATTGAGGTCCTAGGCCATTGAGTGATTTATAAACAAGTAACAGTACTTTAAAATCAATTCTAAATGCAACTGGAAGCCAGTGCAAGGACCTGAGGACTGGTGTGATGTGTTCATGTTTTTCTGGTTCTGCTCAGAATCCTGGCAGCAGCGTTCTGTACAAGCTGCAGCTGTCTTATGGTCTTTTTGGGAAGACCAGTGAGGAGCCCATTACAATAATCCACCCAGCTGGTGATGAAAGCATGAACAAGTTTCTCTAAGTCTTGACTGGAGACAAAGCATCTAATTCTTGCAATATTTTTGAGATGATAATATGCTGATTTAGTTATTGTCTTTACATGGCTACTGAAACTCAGGTCTGACTCCAAAATCACACCAAGATTCCTGACTTGATTTTTAGTTGTTTGACCCCTAGAGTGAAGGTACATGTTCACTTTTGAGAACTTCATCTTTGTTTACAAACGCAATGATTTCAGTTTTGTCTTTGTTTAACTGAAGGAAGTTTAGGCACATCCAATTTAATTTCATCAATGCATTGGCACAGGGAGTCAATGGGGCTGTAGTCGTTAGGTGATAGGGCTAGGTAAATCTGGGTGTCATCTGCATAGCTGTGATATGCAATTTGGTTCTTTCTCATTATTTGGCTCAGTGGCAGCATATATAGGTTGAACAGGAGGGGTGCAAGAATTGAACCTTGAGGGACTCCGCATGTCATGGATTTCCACTCAGACTTATGGTCACCGATACTCGCATAATAACCTCTCCCTTCTAAGTATGACCTGAACCATTTAAGGACCATCCCAGAAAGCCCAATCCAGTTTTTGAGCCTTTCAAGAAGAATGTTGTAATCGACAGTGTCAAACGCAGCACTGAGGTCGAGTAGAACCAACACTGATAATTTACCTGTATCTGTGTTTAGGCGAATATCATTTATTATCTTTATGAGCGCTGGGGGGGGGGGGGGGGGGGGTCTCTGTGCTGTGATGCGGTCGGAAACCAGATTGAAAGTTGTCAAGGGGGGGGGGGGGGGTTGTTAGTCTCTCTACAGTAGCAAAAATATTGCGGGTGTTGTTTAAGTTTCTGTTTATAATATTTGAGAAGAAGGTCTGTCTAGCTTTGCCTAATTCCACATTGAAAGCATGAATAATATCTTTATAGATGTTATAATGGATTTCAAGTTTTGTCTTTCGCCACATGCGTTCAGCTTTTCTGCATTGTCTTTTCATATTTTGCAATGCTGTTGAGTTTCTCCACGGTGCTATTTGTCTGCCACTTTTCTTCCTGACTTTCACAGGAGCAATGTTATCAATAACATTCTGTACTTTTGAGTTAAAAGAATCAAGGAGAAAATCAACAGAGTCTGCAGATATGCTTGGTGTTAAAGATATAGCCTTCATAAACAGTGCACTAGTATTCTCATTTAAGCATCGCTTTTTGACCGAGATAGATCTAGCTTCAACAGTCGGAGAGATCAATAAATCAAAGAAAATACAGAAATGATCAGATAGCGCTACATCCTTAATGACAATGGATGAAATGTTTAGACCCTTACTAATAATTAAATCTATAGTGTGTCCACGATTGTGTGTAGGTCCATGTACATGTTGAGTCAGATCAAAAGTGTTCAAAACAGTTATGATTTCTTTTGCCATTTTGGATTCTGCATTTTCTATGTGGATGTTAAAGTCCCCAGTAATAGCAAAACAGTCAAACTCAGAGGAAATTGCTGATAACAGTTCTGTAAAGTCCTCCACAAAGGCTGGAGAGTATTTTGGAGGCCTGTAGATAACTATAAGTAGAATGCGAGGAGCACCTTTTAACACAATACCCAAGTATTCGAAAGACAAGTAATAACCCAATGACACTTGCTTGCATTGATAGACATCTTTAAATAGAGCAGCAACACCTCCACCTCTCCTAACAGCTCTGCAGACACTCATAAAAGTAAAGTTAGGAGGGGCTGTTTCATTCAGGATTGTTGCACTGCAGCTGTCTTCAAGCCATGTTTCATTTAGAAGAATAAAATATAGGTTGTTTGTGGTTATTAAGTCATTGACTAGAAGTGATTTATTTTTAAGTGAGCGGATGTTTAAAAGTGCTAACTTAACAGTTTTACTTTCTGTTTCTACAGTAATCTTAGTTTGACGTGTAATAGGTAGCAGATTAAATGGGTTTGCCAAACGGTTTGAGAAGGCCTTAGGCTTTCTATAACGTAATAAAACAGAAAAAGAGAAAGCTACAGGCACACTGGGTTCTCACTTGTTCTGTAAACATTTGATAAAGTCACGGTTATCATAGCGGGGACCCGACACAGATCACTGAGAGCTGTTATCGGTTGTTTTTGGTTCACCTAGAACAGATGGAGGAGGGTAAGTGCCCTGGCGTTGTGGCAGGGGCCAAAGAGCCCTCGCAGGAGGAGGGGGAGGGCGAGCTGGGCCCACAGGCTTTGGTGGTTTCTGGGCTTGACGCTTTTTTGTTGATATCTGGGGGCTCGCAGCAAAAGAGTGGGAGAGTTTGGTTCCAGCATACACCAGTTCCTCCATTTTCTCTGAGAAGCACAGAAGAGGGGATGCTGGAGAGAGGGATAACGTGTCCGGTGAGAGGGGCTGTTGCTCTGGTGTTACCGGAAGCTGTAATATGTTGTCCTGGCTTCCCTGGCTGTTCTCCCGAAAGTCGTCCTTGGGTGCTGAATCTTGGAGAAGTTCTAACACATCACTGTCTCTCGGTGAGCTCTGTGGGCAGGGCTCAGTCAGGATTGTGTCCGTGAGCAGTGGTTGTTGTGGCTGCGTGGTGTTATCATTGTCTTTGTGGGATGTGTCAGCCGCATGTCCATTCAGCTGCTGAAATGAAGTCCTGTGGTCAGTTGTACTCTGTCCAGGTGTGTTTGTGCCATTTAGGTTGAGTGGATTTGCACACACTGCTGAAGGATGATGGAGGCAGAAGTAGATATTGTCCTTTAGCACTCTTGAGCCCAGTTTGTTTGGGTGCAGGGCATCATGAGTGAACAGTTGTCTCTGACAACAGATTGAAGTTGTCAATGAAATTCAGTCCTTTTAAGTTGCAGGTTTTTTGCAGCCATGTGTTAAGCCCAAGCAACCATGTAAATCTATTTGTTCCTCTTGCTGGGAGTGGTCCACTGATGAACGACTGAACTTTTAGTCTTTTAAGCATTTCAAAAAGTTAATTGAAATCCCTCTTAAGGAGTTCTGACTGCTCCTTCCAAATATCATTCTTCCCCACATGAATGATTAGTCGATTTGCAGTCTTATATTTCATCAGAATGCTCTTAAGTTCCCTGTTTACATCAGAAACTGTTGCTTGTGGAAGGCAGCATGTAGTTGTATCCCTGCTGTTAATGTTTCTGATAATAGAGTCACCCACTATCAGAGTCCTGGGCTCGGCTGCTCTCTGAGCTGAGTGCCGCTGACTGTTCAACCTTGAGCGGCAGTTAGCATCGGTGTTAGCTGCTGGCTGATTTGATCTGTGTCCGATCATGTTTGGGGATTCCTCACCCACATTCATCATGTCTGGAGATTCCTCACACACATTCATTAACACTTCAAATCTGTTCTCCAGATGTATTGGTGGTGGTACGGAGCTAGTGTTTGGGGTAGAGGATGCTACTGCATTAATATGTGATACTCGTGACAATCTGATGTCTCGAGTGCCTTTGGGTCTCGCTCCCTGTGTGTGCCATCGATTAATATGTTGATCAATTTCGGCACTCAGTACTGTCTGTTTAGGGGCATTAGATTCATGGGACTCACCGACTGTGTGCTGAGGACGTCCATGATGAAGCTCTGTTATGTGTTCCTTCTGGTTTGGTAGTCCCGCAAGTAACTTTGTTTCAAGAACTGCAATCCTTTGTAGAAGTCTGTGGCAGTTTGTGCAGCAGGTAGATTCTTCAACCAGAGGAGGCATATTATTTCTAATCCTTTTGGATGTAGGCAGCTGTGTTTTCCCTTCTCCGGAATGTAAGCTGATGGCTGCCTTCAGTGGGAGGCTGGTTGGATAAAAATTCCCCCTTTTTGTAGCAATTGATTGGAGATCCGAATCACTAATTCGAAACAAAAGATTCATAAAGCTCAGAAGCTTCATGAAGCACTGTTTTAAAATCGGCCCTTCACTAGATATTGTTGAAAAGTCTTTTTTTTTTTTTTTTTTTTTTTGCGCACAAAAAGTATTCTCTTCACTTTATAATAAGATAGAAGTGTTCTGAAGATTAACGAAGGTCTTAGGGTTGGAGAACGACATGAGGGTGAGTAATAAGCTACATTATTTTCATTTTTGGGTGAACTAACTCTCTAATGGCAGTGGTATGATAAACGTGATATGAACAAAGCTACACGGTGTGGTTATTGAGTCCTACACAAAGACAACATTTGGTGAACTAGGATGTCTTAACTCGTCTTCCAACCACCGCCTCCTTTTCTACCTGTTCCTGGTGATCCAACTGTTCCATGGGATTGCTGGCTGACATCGTTTGAGGATTATTTGCTGGCTTTGGGACACTCGGACCTAGCGGAGGCGAGGAAGTGCGTGCTTCTGCGCCATTGTCTCGGGCAGGAGGGCCAGCGAATCTTCCCCACGCTCACCTTATCGGATGATAAGTACGTCACAGCCACGGCCACTTTAAAGGCTCACTTCAGCTGCGGAAGAAGCCAGCGGATGCATTTTTTGAGTTTCGTTGCCCACTATGTATCACTATGTGTGAGCTGGCAAGACTTTGTGATTTTGGGGTTTTGGAGGATGGACTTATTGTTGACCAGTTAATTGAAAAAACGTCATGTAACCAACTAAGGGAGAGACTTTTACTAGAGCCAGACTCCACGACACTGGCGGACGCTTTAGTAATTGGAAAGCTGTTAGAAACTGCTCTAGCGGAGGCACGCAAGTTCGTTTGCGCTGTGCACAAGCCTGTGACGGCATTACCACCGTTAGTTCAGCACACAGCGACTGCAGAGGCAGCTGACAGGGTGAGTGACAGTTTGGATGTACAGAGAGTGGACAGGGGGCCCAGGGAGAGTGGGCACAAGAGCTGTAGCAACTGTGGCTCTCCTAAACATGCAACCAGAGATCAGTCATGCCCTGCCCAGGGAAAACGTTGTCGTAACTGCAATAAGTTGAACTATTTTGCATGCTGCTGTCGCTCCATAAACACTGTACAGACCTCACAGCCTTCATTCAAGCTCTGCACAAGTCGTGTGGGCACAGCTCTCATTCCACTCCTCGTGGACACAGGGGCTAAAGTGTCAATCCTGAACAAATGCACATATGACCGCTTCTTCAGTCAAGTGCCTCTGGAAGCAGCAGCTAAACCCCTGTTAGGCTATGGCCATTTTCCCATCTCCACTCTGGGTGTTGCCCACCTCCCCGTCAGATATGATCAACAATGTGCGCCTGCCACTAAGTTCTGCATCACCCAGAAGGGAGCTAACATTATGGGCCTAGACTTGTTCCTTGCCCTGGATTTACTGTGAGTGATGCTAGGGGCCTGCCCCTCCTGGCCTGACCGCTACCCACAACTATTCAACGTGCTGGGCCGTATGACTGGATTTGTAAATCAGCCTACGGTTGACCTGTCGGTCTGCCCTATTATCCAGCCCCTTCGGCACATTCGCCTGGCTCTCTGTGACGCGGTGGAGGCCGAGCTTCATCATCTGGTGGAGGTGGACGTCATAGAGCCTGTTGACGCATCACCGTGGGTGTCTAACCTGGTAATAGCTAAGAAAAAGGGGGGCGGACTGTATCCAGGGTGTCTCCATCTATCTGGATGATGTGGTGGTGCATGCGCCCTCCACCGCACTGCATGATGATCGCCTGGAGCAGGTTTTTCAGTGTTTCGAACAGCATGGTGTCACACTGAACTCTGAGAAATGCATGTTTGGGGTTGAGGAGGTCAAGTTCCTGGGCTTCAGACTCTCGAAGGAGGGCATCGCCCCGATTGTGTCCCATACTGAGGCTGTTCTTTCCCTGCCAGACCCACAGTCACCATCCCAGCTGTCATCCTTCCTGGGGATGGTCGCCTACCTCAGATTCATGCCACATTACTCTGACTCAACGGCCCCCCTGTACCGGCTGCTCAGGAAGGATGTTCCGTGGGACTGGACCCCAGCCTGCCACAAAGCCGTGCGCATCATCAAACAGCAGCTCACATCCCCACCCACACTGACCCATTTCAGCTTGACCGCGCCCACCATGGTCACCTGCGACGCCTCCGGGGTGGCGCTAGGTGCTGTGCTCTCCTAGACTCAGGAGGGGGTGGAACGCCCAGTGGCTTTCGCCTCACGGGCACTTACCCCTGCAGAGCAGAAGTATTCAGTAGGGGAGAGGGAGGCCCTGGCCTGCCTGTGGGCATGTGAACGCTGACATGTTTACCTATACGGGAGGCCTTTCACCATCCGCACAGAGCACCAAGTGCTGACGGCACTGCTGGCAACTCAAGTCTCGGGGCACAGGCCCATGAGACTTATGAGGTGGGCTGACAGGCTTAACTGGTACAACTTCAGCCTGGAGTTTTTGCCTGGGCGGGCCAACACGGTGGCTGACCTCCTGTCTAGAGTGGTGTCGGTGACGAAGGAGACGGGCGGGGTGACAGCAGACACAGAGAGCGACAAAGACTGGGTCCACATCCTGCACAGGCCCCTCAGTTCAGTAGTCATTCTGGTGGAGCTACAGCAGGCCTCGGCTGCTGATGAGGCCCTCACGACACTCTGTACCTATGTCCAGGATGGCTGGCCTGCCAAAGTGGATGACAGGCTGCTCCCCTATTACCGTTTCCGTAACGAGCTCTCCTGCTGGGGGCGGTGTGTCTGGCCTGTGGCCACCGTGCGGTCGTTCCGGAGATTCTCAGGTCCAGAGTACTACACATGGTGCATAAGGGACACCTGAGGGTGGTCAAGGTGAAGCAGCGCTGCCGTGACACAGTGTGGTGGCCCAACATAGACCCTGATGTTGAGGAGATGGTACGTAACTGCGCTTGCTGCCTCCTGAGTGGTGGTGGAAAGACTGAATAAAACTGAGCCTGTCTGGAGGAAGGGAAAATCTTCAGCGACGCGCTCAACCAAAGTCTCCTAACCATCCGGGCATCCAAGCACTCCACCACGGGAGTGTCACCTGCATTGCTCATGATTGGGCGTGAACTAAAACAACCACTGGACTGCTTGAGAGCTGAGCTAGCTCCGGCATGTGGGAGCCCAGGGCTCCAGAGGTTTGATGCCACGCACAGGGTGAAAACCCCCTCACTTTCTCCAGGGGTTTGGGTCAGGGTCAAACACCTCCACCGCCAAAATAAGCTGCATTCATACTGGTCAGAGCCCCTGCGGGTGACTAAGCAGTTGGGGTTAAGCATTTTTTAATTAATGTAATAGCCAACTAATTTTTATTTCTTTATGATTTCAGGTCATGTGGAAAGACTGGAGATCTACAGCAGCATTGCAGTCCAGGTTTGGAAAGTGTACTATTCTTATAAAACAAATTCTTTGTTTACATCTTTTCATGCTGCTGTTCTGTACAGTATTTTTTGTTGTAATTGTAACTAGAATCATTCAGAAACATGGCTTTTCCTATCACTGCTATCCTGACACACATCTCTACTTTTCATTCCAGCCAGATGATCAACCAGTAGCTGCTCGCATCTCAGCCTGCTTGATGGAAATTTCCGACTTTCACCTGGATGACCTTTACCTTCAACTCCACCTTGCCAAGACAGAAGTTCTCGTGGTTTCAGCCACCCATCCTTTGTGTTATAATCAATCAGTTAAACTTCACAGACTACAGTGCTGGAACTGCCTGATCTTGAAGATTTGCCCAGTACAACATTGGGAAGACCAGGCCATTCCTATCGGAAAATGCTACACAACAGAACAACAACTGGCTCTGCAAGCCTGTACCTATACGCCCTCCAGAAGCTTGCGCTCTGAAAGTGAACATCATCTTGTGGTGCCATCCCAAAGGGGCACAAACTCACTTTAACTGACCTTTACCTGGACTGTCCCATGCTGGTGGAATAACCTGACTAACTCAAACCATTTTCAAGAGACTGCTAAAGATGCATTTTTTTGTTTGTGAACAATTGTCCTAGACTAACTGGAAATTGTCATTGTACTTATTGTTGCATCCATTCCCAGGTGGAAAAAAAAAAGTACATTTCTATAATGTACTTAAAGTGCTCTATTTTCGTGCACTAATTTTGTACTTAATATACAAAAAATTCTTCTTTAGTAATTCTTAAGATAATCTTGAGAACATCTCAGTGTACTCAACTGTGCTATTTTGAGACAGCATGAAATATGAACTAAAATGTGCTTTTAATATACTATCTCTGTATTTAAAAAATATATTTAATTACCACTTGTGGTACACTATGGATTCAAATGTACTATAAGTGGTATCTAAATACATTTTTTTAAATACAGAGATAGTATATTAAATGCACATTTTAGTTCATATTTCATGGTGTCTCAAAATAGCACAGTTGAGTATGTTCTTAAGATGATCTTAAGAAGTACTAAAGATAAATTTTTAGTATATTAAGTACAAAATTAGTGCACTAAAATAGAGCACTTTAAGTATATTATAGAAATGTACTTTTTTTCACCTGGGTTGTAGTCCTTGTAGTCACTTTGGATAAAATGTAATCATATGTATAAAATAACAGCAATATTACAGTATAAAAGTATACAGAAATTGTCTTTTAATGTAGATGTTCTATATACTAAGATTGACTAATACCGTACATGTGCATGTTCCTTTGATTAAATGTATTTGGTACTATATTTTGTTAATTTAACAGAAATTGTTTTTTAATTTTATGCATTTCTAAGTAATTAATTTATAGATTGATTGTAGTTGTGAGTGGTTCTGTAAAAATAAAGATTAATACTGTAAAATGCAAACATTTGTTTTTGAATTTATGTGCTAAGTGCATTTTTATAAATAATTTCTTAGTTATTGTACATGGAAAATCTATATTTTAAAAGTAAATAACTGTAGATGGAAAGAGCAGCTTGATAAAATAACTCATTAAAAACTTTCAATTTGCAGAGATTAACCTGAAAGTTAGTAATTTTCTATGTAATCTGACATCATTTATCAGTTTTTTCATGGTTTAATAAATTATTATCAACAGTAATATACTGTAATTTAATAAATTTTGACTGTAAAGTCTGTTCTGTATTTTTACAGTTTTTGTATGTAATTTTGTGAAATGGTTATTTGCTGTAATTTAACGGAATCCGTCTGGAAACTCTGCTGCCAGACTTTTTACCGTTTTTTTACAGGATTTTTTTTTACAGTGTATTATTTACTTTTTTATTGTTACTTAATCTTTAATTGTATTCAATTTAATAGATTTATTAAAAAGACCAATTCGATTGTTTAAAAGAAAATACTTAAAATAGTGTATGCTTACCTTCATTGCTATTTTTTATAGGAACACCCACCTGGAGGGTAAAACCAGGCCAAATTCAGTATTGATGATGCATACAGGCAGGCAAGCAGATGAGCCTAGAACACAGAGTACGCACAGTTTGTCATTAGGCATTGCATTTATGTTCTAGGCTCATCTGCTTGCCCAGTTAGTGTGTGCCGTTCATATTCTGGGCTCATCTGCTGATTTTTTAATCCCACTGTTTTATTACTTTAAGGTACCTGAAGTGAATTGAAATACTGCTGCAGGTGCTGTATATGGATCACAAGTGCCCACAACGTGCATTTTACACTCATATTTAGTTTACCTTTTTTTGAGACGCAATGTAATATTTGTTGTTTGAAACAGATGGAAAATTGACAGGCCTGTCCTCCAGTTCTGTGGATGTTTTGCCCTCCAGGTCTCTGCTCCAGTCGCCTGACTGAAAGCTATGAGTAAGAAAATAGCCTGTTGAGTAAAGAAATAAAAGAATATCAATATAAGAACAATTGTTTTATTTCTAGCAAAGATTTACATGCATAACATACACTACCATTCAGAAGTTTGGGTCTGTAAGATTTTTATGTTTTTGAAAGAATTCACAAAAATACAATATAAACAGTACTATTTAAATTATTATAATTTAAAATCTAGTAATACAATTTGAAATTTATTCCTGTGATCAAAGCTGAATTTTCAGCATCATTACTCCAGTCTTCAGTGTCACATGATCCTTCAGAATTAATTTTATGATGATTTGATGCTCAAGAAACAGTTCTGATTATTATCAATTTTGAAAACAGCTGTGCTGCTTCATATTTACGTGGATTACATATCTTAACTGTCATATTTGATGTGTACTTCCTTGGATTAAAGTATTTATTAATGTACTGTACGTATAAATTCATGCATTTATTCATTAAAAAAAATAATCTTACTGACCCCAAGCTTTTGATCTGTAATGTGACATACTACACTAAAGAACAGCTTCTGTAGTAATAAACAAGGTAAACAATACCGTGTTTCTCGATGGATAGCACTTAAGTTGTTCCTGTGTGCGAGGTTACAAACGTTTATGTTAGTTTCCCAAAAATGGACTAACGTTAAACATTAATAGTGGAGTCGCTGTCTGTGGTCTGTTCCTGTCTGTTCGTGTGCTAAAATGTCAACCATCACTCAAATATTTTTTTCTTCACTATGGCTTATAACTTTTGGCATTATGTTGAAATATTTGTCATTTACCTGACCAGAAGACGTTTTAACGTTTTGATCTGCATACTTAAAAGAAATAGCTAGAATACTGGTAAATTTTACTTTAGATCGCAAACACTCCGGAGTTATCGACTATTCTGTTCTATTTCGTTCAGTTTATAGACAACAAATAAATGTAACGTTTAGGCTGTGTTTGAATATTTGCATATCTTATTTATAGAGATAAATAAAAAATACACGGTTCAACGGTCTTTTGTAATTTAAAATCCGCGCTCCAGAGGAATCGGAGCAGTGACGAGTACACGTCGCCCAGTGGTAGTCCAGACACCCAAGCGCAACCTTGAGCAGTGGAACTGAGCGGTGGTCAGATGTCAACATTGTGACAACGCTGTAACAACCTACACAACGCAACGTAGTTATAGCAACCTTTTGGCCACGTTGTTAAAACGTTGTTAGAAGGTTGGCTACGTTGTACCAACGTTCTGTGTTTGTTGGGTTTTTGCTATTGAGATAACAAGAAAAAATTATCCCTGATAAAATGCACACACGCTCTCGCGCGCCTTCCACCTTCTCCTCTGTAGCCACACCCTGCGCGCGCTGGTTACACCTGATTTCTCAGGTAACCCGAGTCTCTAGCGATCCTTGTTCACAGATAGCATGGACAACGCTGCTGCAGGACGCTTTTAAGTGGAACTTCCTACAAACAGCGACTTCATAAAGTCCATAAACAAACCAAGATGAATCAAAACGACATTGAACACGGTGGAGTGGCCGTGATGCCGAAAACAGATCTGGTAGGTCTCTCAGAAAGGTCTGATTCTGTTGTAGCCTACAACTACAACAGAAGTAGCTCTTGATTTTGTATCGTTACAAACACGGTCCAGATGTTTGCTGGTCATATGTTCTTAAAGACCTACTGCATGCACTCAATATCGTTTCGATTTAATGCTGGCTATGAGCAGGGTTGCCAGGTTTTCACAACAAACCGGCTCAATTGCTCCTCAAAACTAGCCCAATCGCATTTCAGGGGGTCCCACGGTAAAGATCGCTTTCCATGGGCTAAATATCACGTTATTTTGGGTCGAAACAACCCGCGGCAACAGTGTAAAAAAACGCATCATTTAACGTTTCAAATCCTAATAATTTAATTTCCTACGTGGTTTCGCTTCGGTGAGCAATGTAGCCAATCACAGCCATGTTTGCTGATTTCTTGAACGCAACGGCCAATCACAGGTGTTAGGATCGTAAGTTAGAATCCACTTAATAACAATCTGGAACGTTAATGCTGGGACTTGAAACTATTTAATTGAAATCTATACTCCCCCTTAATTTAATGTGATTTCAGAGTTTCAGTTCCATTTTCTACGTCAGTAGGCCTAATTAAATGCAAATCAATGTAATCAATCCAAGTACAAAATACCACCATTACATTAATTCAAATCAATGTAATTTTAGCATTTTGAATATTACAGTCAGGGTAGTACTAAATTTTGTCTTCATGTCCAGATGTATCTAAGAAAGTACATATTAAGCTGTAATTTGGCAGATGCTTTTAGTGATTTACAGTCAACCTGAGGTTGGGCACACGCATCTAAATTATCATATCATTAAATTATCATTTTAATCAAAGTTGCATTAAAATACTTAGAAGACTATGAGTGTTCTTAGTGAGTGTACCAAACAATGTAATGGGAAACTGCAAAGCTGACATGTTATGATCTAAATAAGTGATGAGGCACTGTAAAGATAAACTGGTCTGTCTTGCTTTCCTGAAGAAAGGGATGGGTGGGGATCTAATGATTAATTTACAAGAGGTGTTGGGGTAAAGTGAGCCATTTACCCCAGCTTTGTGATTGATTCTCATTCTGACCTTCCTTGAGCAAAAAAGCATTAGATAAGATAAAGTGTTACAATTTGCACTATTTTATCTTCAATAGATCACATGATCAGCTTAATATACTAGCTTTAGCTTGCTAACTTGTTGACAGTGTCACTGTAAGTCCCAGAACACTGTTGTACAGTAGCTGTCATGCTTTTAGTGCATTAATTAAAAGTGATTTCTGTTATTAATTTTAGAGCTGGATTCCACAGTTGTTTAAAAAGAGAGTGTGCACAACATTTGTGGAGGACTCTTTCAGGTAAGATATCTGACTTGAGTATTCAGTATCTCTTGTTAGATTCCCTCTGTAGGACTGATCCTCCGTCTGTTGTTTTGTAGCAATGGCGGTCTGTGTCAGTGTGGGTCCACGCGAGACACGCACCCCTCAGGAGCCCTGGGCGATAACTTCAGCACAGCCATCGTCAGTCACTGGGACAGCACACAGCACTCCTGCGAACAGCCCACAGATGCCTTTGGAGAGCTGGAGTTCGCTGGGGCCGGCAAGAGACACAGCTATGTGAGTTCCTCTCCATTGTGGCTGTATATGAGCTGTCTGAGCTATAAATGTATAGATATTATCAGGTCCGTAACCATGTATTGAATATTGGGGGCGACCAAACTTTTTTTTTATTTTTTTATATTTAAAATATTTGTATTTAAATAAATTAAATTAAGGATTAAAGGTGCAATATGTAAGATTTTTGCAGTAAAATATCCAAAAAACACTAGGCCAGTGATATATATTTTGTTCACTTACTTACACGTACTTACAATATCCTAAATGTTTACAACTATTGCAACTACTCAGAGAAAAACATAATCAAATAAACTTTATTTTTAGTAACAGTAATACAGAATTTTCTCCATCATACAATATGTTTTAAAATGAATTGCATGCTATTTATCAACACAAGCCATCCAGCATTTAATATGATATTCTAAAATCGATATGTCTTACTGCAGTGTGTCTCAAACAAGTGTGTCTCACAGCAACGCACAGAGTAACATTATAATATCATTTTCAACACACTCAAATGTATCTAATATGATAAACAGAGCTGCGTTACCTCATACTCATGCGCCGGCGACTGTTGCATAATAAAAGTTCCGCTGCTCATGAGGCGTGTGTTGCGCAATCGCTCCAGCGGCCTCGTTCAGCTCCCTCAACACTCGGTCCTGCTCTGCTTCATACTACAGTAACGTTAATAATCGCATCCATGAACATGATTTCTTCCCAAGTCCTATCCATATTCTTTTGCACCATCGTTGAGGTGAAGACCACATGTCCCAAGCAAGGTTATTATAGTTTTGCATTTTTCATTAGTTTTTATTTTTATTTCGTTTTGACTTTTTGTTTTCAAATTCAGTTTAGTTTTAATCAGTTTTTAAAGTGGGTTTGCTAGTTTAGTTTAGTTTTTATTTTTTGAAAATGCTTAGTTTTAGTTTAGTTTTTATTAGTTTGAGTGTTAGTTTTAGTCTTTTTTTGTAATTTGGGTTATTTGTCAGGGGCAAGATTCAAAAAGGTCAGAAAAAGTATTGTGTAATAATAACTCAACAAAAACATCATACAATTTTAGAAAATATTCATTCAAAAATAAAACCAGTACATAAAATGTACATATGGGCACAAATATGTAAACAGTCTCAACACTCCGCAGTAAGTGCAAAATGTGTAAGTGACGTGTGCCAGTAAAAAACCTAAAGAGCCAACAGACTAAAGAAGACATACATGAACCGCATGTATTCAACCCATTTTTAAGCCACAACAAGACATTTCTGTCAGATTGTCAGGGAGCTCAATCTGAGAAAAGAACATGACAAATAACAAAAAAAAAAAAACCTTTAAATACAGCTTTTCAATTTTTTTAGTGTGTGTGTGACACTTTCAGAAAATTGCCAAAAAATCTACCAAAAATCTACACATCTTCTATACAGAATTCACACCCTATACAAATACCACAGCTGTACAATTTTCACACCCTATAACAGTTACTAAATTTACAAAAGCCTACTCGTCTGGATTGAAGCAGCAAACATTCAGTGTAAAGGCCAATTCACACCGCACCGACAAACGCCAACAAACTCGTCTGTTGGAGTTTGTTGGATCGGTGTGATAACCCTGATACCCGGCGTTGGTCTGAGTCGGTTTTCACCAGACTGAACATGTTTAATTGGCGTTAGTTTGGTAGTCTGAGCATCCAACAAACGGCAACCAACTCTGACGTAATCTCACCTGACTACGAACCGTTGCCATGACGATGAGGCAAGTCCCCTGCAAAGACAGCTTGTTTGATCGCGCCCGCGCCTCACGCACACACAACAAAGCAGCGGAAATGTGACATCGCAGCTTGTTCGTTATAAAAAATAAAATACAGTTAAAAAAAATGAAAACATACAAAAGGTACAATAGTCCATAGTGCAATCCTTGCCATTCAGCAAGAGCACGTTAAGAGAGGTAACGTTAACCACCATGAGCAACGCAGGTTTACCTTCAGTGACACTAAAACTCTGTAAACTTGATTTTTTTTCTCACAGTAATTTTCATTTTGGGTGAACTATGCAAACACATTTGGATTGAAGCAGCAAACATTCAGTGTAAGAGTAAACAAATTACATTATTTAATATTTGAATCACAGCTTATATAGTGTTTTGACATCGACAACCCAAGTGCATTTTACCTCAAACTTGCGACTAGTTAACTTGCTATAGTAGCAATCGCTTCTCGCGTCGACATTAACACGCTGACAAAGTTATATTCAGAATTAAAAATATTTTTATACCACTTTTTAATGTGTGTTTGTGTAAAGGTGTTCACGAGATACCAACCTTTAGCGAACTTGCTTTCAAAGTCGAACACTCGTTCTCATGGAGACGCGGCGTGCACTGACTGGAGGGGCTGTGTGTGTGCTCGCGCGCGCGTGTATGTGAGAGACGCAGGGAAAGGAAATGCAGCTGAACGTTATTTGCTCTATGAAAGACATTGATAAAGACGAAAACTAAGGACATTTAATCTATAATTTTATTTTATTTTAGTTAGTTTTGCCAAACACACATTGCAGTTTTAGTTAGTTATCGTTTTTTTGTAATGCCTCGTTTTTATTTTATTTCAGTTAACGACAATGTTTTTTCCCACCTAGTTTTCGTTTTTTCGTTCGTTTTCGTTAACGATTATAACCTTGGTCCCAAGATTCCGCGCTTTTTTTAAAAAAAAAGTCTCGTCTCGTCACATTCAGTTATGAATGAGATCATTTAAATAATAGAATATTTTCAATTCAAAATGAAGAAATTCCATAAAAAAGGGGTTACCTGTGGTGGTTACGGCCCTGGATATTATTTTCATTTTTGTATGGGAAAATTAATATTAAATGATCAAATAATTAATATTTTCAGTATATTGCGTTTTTGGGGCCTGAAAATGCAAACTTTTGAAAACAAGTTTCAAAGTGCAGGTTTTTGAAAATTATACTGTTATTGTCTCTGTGTGAACTACAAAAACATGAAAAACATGATAGTTGAAGAAACAACCATATTTAAAAAATCAGTACCTTGTACTGCAGAATACGGTTGTCAGTCCTGTATTTGAGTCCTTAATGCGGTTATATTCACACACAGTACAGTTATTTACGGGAGTGACATCCGCCTTCTATAATCAAACTCACACCCATAAATTTTCAGGACTCACAACCGTATTCTCGGAATATTTGCGCTGTGTGAACGGAACCGGACTGGACAACTAGTTGTCTGTCACCGTGTCACGTAATACAGTGAAAGAGAGCCGGTGTTTTGTGTGTTGTTTTTTTCGCTTTCGGTAACTTACAGCGACAGAGATACGAGCTGTGTGTCATCTGAAGGTGTTAGATCCAATCACTGTTTTCCACCGGAGCAGCTCCCGTCAGTTTTGTGTTTCTTTTACAAATTCAAATGCCATGTCATGCACGAGACTTCGTAAAGGACGTCACACTCGAGTGCAGAGGTTAAAGACTCCGGCTAGTGCATGTTTACATGCTGCTGTTGGTTAATGAAGTTTGAATGGATACACTTGCAGTTCAATTGGACTCTTGTCATGTCAAAAGTGATGAGACTTTTCAGTTTTATGGACGTCGCCATCTTTAATATTACATTGGCCACTGTCGTTATGGTTACTAGTAAGAGAATAGGGGCTTGACTCTCACTGCACGTTCATACAGACAGTGTTCCAGATGCTACTGTAAGTTCCTGTGTGAACGAGACTCACACCTGTAAGTAAATGCGATTGTCAATCCCAAAAATGGACAATGTGAACGTGGCCTTACAGTTGCTTTTGTCTCACTCCCCTTCTCTTTATCCCAGTTTTTGCGTCTTTCCAGCACCACATATCCTTCCTGGGTCTTCAATATCATGAGAGAACACTGGAAACTGGCACATCCCAACCTGGTGGTGTCAGTGTTTGGTGGTGAGAAAAGGTCAGAGGTCAAGACCTGGGTGCAAGAGGTGCTGAGGCAGGGGCTGGTTAAAGCTGCACAGAGCACAGGTATCTTCTTCTCTCCACACATATCTCATTGTTTTTCATACAGTTCCATGCTATACAATAGTTCATTATGCTACTTTTACAACTGTGTAAAAGTTTTGATATCTGAGTAGAATTTTGATTTATTGCAGACTGTCATTTTTCAGCATAATTGCCCTCTTATTTGTGAAAAGGTTTGCTACGGTTTGCTATTTTTGCCTGAAATGATTAATAAGATAAAAAAGTGCATGACCACAGTGACTTGAGCAAACTTCAGTTCATCATTGTTCCTTCTGTTGTGAACTGTCAGGATGCAAGCAGTATGAATATGAATAATACTTGTAAAGTAAATAAATGCAAGTCATCAGAGGCCCAGTTACCAGGACACAAATTCATGCCAGACTAATTATTTAATCAACCTGATTTATCAGGATAGTTGCCCAGCAAGTTTTTCTCTGTGTATATAGCCAAATATTTTTACATTTTACTGAAATAAAAATAATCCACAATGCCATTTAAAAGGGTAGTTCACCCAAAAATGACAATTCTTTATTCATTTACTCACCCTTAAAGGTGCACTATGTAATATTCTAGTAGCCTATTTAAAAAAAAAAAAAAAAAAAAAAAGGCGTAGCTTGATGACGCCAAGTTTGAGTGCGGAATCTTGGGACATGTGGTCTTTACCTCAACGGACGGTGCAAAATAATCGGGATAGGACTTGGGAAGAAATCATGTTCATGGATGCGATTATTAACGTTACTGTAGTATGAGGCAGAGCAGGACCGAGTGTTGTGGGAGCTGAACGAGGCCGCTGGAGCGATTGCGCAACACACGCCTCACAAGCAGCGAAACTATTATTATAACAGTTGCTGGCGCTGCTTCCGCTTTTCTGGTCATGAGTACGAGGTAACACAGCTCTGTTTATCATATTAGATACATTTAAGTGTGTTGAAAATGTTATAACATCACTCTGTGCGTTCGCTCGGCAGCTGCTGTGAGACACTTGTTTGAGACACACTGCAGTAAGATAGATCGATTTTATAATATCATATTAAATGCTGGATGGCTTGTGTTGATAAATGGCATGCAATTAATTTTAAAACAGATTGTATGATTGAGAAAATTCTGTATTACTGTTACTAAAAATAAAGCTGCATCTGATTATGCTATGTTAGTTACTTCACAAAATAGTGTTTTTCTCTGAGGCGTGGTAAAACATGGTCCTCGCAAAAAAATCAAGAAAATTAGATTTAAACAATAAGACTAAACGTGTTGAGCTATATAACAATAATTAGTGTTCTGTCTATAAACGTAATCAAACAGTTGTTCTCATCTATTAAAACGTGTAATATATTAAAGCATCTTTGGTTTTTCCATGGTTTCTATAAAAAAATATATAACGCTGTTCTAGTGGTTTTTGGATATTTTACTGCAAAATTCTTACATATTGCACCTTTAAGTTGTTCCAAACCTGTATGAATTTCTTTCTTCTGTTGAGCACAAAAGAAGTTATTTTAAAGAATGTTGGCAACCTGACAGCTGACAGTAGCCATTGACTTCCATAATATTTTTTTCCTACTATGGAGGTCAGTGGCTACCATCAACTGTCTGATTACCAAAAAAAGTTAATTTTGGATGTTGCTTATGTATAGGAGCATGGATCATAAGCGGGGGGTTGAGGGAAGGCCTCGGCAGGTGTATAGGAGAAGCTGTGAGAGATTATGCCACCGCAACCTCTTCTGTCACTCTCAGTAAAGTGGTTCTCATTGGCATCGCTCCCTGGGGCCTTGTAAAAGATCATCAACAACTCGTCAACCCTGAGGTAACACAATTTAAAAATATACAGTCCTGGGCTGCGTTTTTCAAAAGCATCGTAAGCCTAAGCTGATCGTAGACCCATTGCCACCGATAGAGCTACGATCAACTACGCTACCCAGGTTAGAATCATTGGCACCCTTAGCAAACATGAACAGAAGATGCCTTTGAAAATAAATCTGCATTGTTAATCCTTTTGATGTTTTATTTTAAAAGATCACAATAATAGAACCTTTCGTTGAAATAAAACCATTGAAAATGTGTGGAAAATCTCTTTGTGAAATGTTTTTTCCAATACACATTAGCCACAATTATTGGTACCCTTTTATTCAATACGTTTTGCATGCCATGAGAGGGCGCTAATTAATGCCGTTTTTATTTTTTACATGATTTTTTAATTACACCTTTAATTAAAAAAATATGTAAAAAATAAAAACGGCATTAATTGAAATTGAAGGAATTGAAAATGAAAAATATAGTTGAATAATAAAAGTTCTGTACATGGAAATGACAAATGACAAAGGTGGAAATGTTTCCACCTTCATATGTAAATCTCGTGCATGAAAAACACCACAGAAAAACAGGCGAATCTCAACGTAACACCGACTGTGATGCAACAGTCGGGATCATTAATATGTATGCCCCCCATCTTGTGCACATACCAGCCCATGTTTAACGTCTGGAGCTGCACAGTCGAATCATCAGATGTTCTGCAGGTACTGTGAAGCATGCAAGCAGTGACAATAGCGAAAATGGCAGATGGATCAATAATAACTCTTCATGATCCATGATATCATGATATATTTAGTGATAATTGTAAATTGTCTTTCTAAATGTTTTGTATTCACGGAGACCAGAGCAATGTCGTTATTTTAATTTTTAACCTGAAAACACTTGCAGTCTGTATACTTCATAAATGCATCTGCATTCTCTCCAACTGTGTGTAGCTTTAGCCCCGTTAGCAGTGCAGCACTATCAAACACATTCAGAATCAAATGTTAGCAAACATCCACAAAATACATGCTATACTTATGTGATCTGATGTGCTGCATCACCAACAGTTTGTAACTATCCATTTTGAGAGTTATATTGTGAACTTCAGCATTGTTTATGCAATGTTTAATGGAGTCGTGAGCTTGTGGGCGGGGAACACCAGCATTTAAAGGTGTACACACCCCAAATCAGAGCATTTTTAATCCCACCCCAAAATAGGCAGTTAAAACATGGTATAATAAAAAATCTATGGGGTATTTTGAGCTGAAACTTCACAGACACATTCTGGGGACACCTTAGACTTATATTACATCTTGTAAAATGTCAATTCTAGGCACCTTTAATTATTAAAATATATCTGTGTACACTCAATGACATATTAAGAAAGCAAGAGAGAATAACAATAAATAAAGGTATGTGTTTGTGTGTTGTAAAGTCAAATGTGTGTATGTGCATGCATGGGGAATATGGGTGAAAAGAAATCTGATTGGATAGTTTAGTTTCGTCGCTTTTTCCACACATGAAAAATTACATTACAGATAGTTAATGTTTACAGTGAGTAAACGCTCTCTAAAACAGTTAAATTTGATTGAAATGTGCAAAAAGGCCTAAAACTATTGAGTAGGGATGGAGAAATGAAGCCTCTTAAATCTTTGAAGCTTTTCTCTAAATGTTTCGGGAAAGGTTTCAAAGCATCAAGTTGTTTTATCAACAAAGCATGTTGTTTTATCCATAAAACCTGACAACGCTAAATCTGTTTAGTTTTCAGATAATAGGATTCACATATTAAAGTGTGGCAATAAATTACATGTAACAACAAAAACAATAATTCTAATAATACCTACTGAGTTGATTGAGGCAAGTAAATTATGCTGTTATTATATAGTTTTTTTTTATACTGTTTATATGACAGAACATATGATAATGTATTATCTTCTAAGAACAATCTTCCTAGCATTGACTTAACTGCCTGTATTTGAAGACACAGCAGTTCATTTGTCCTGTATGCAAAAATTTTTAGGGTACATAAAAAGACTGGTACAGTGAAATATTTGCATATTGCAACAGTCTTTAATGCCTTGAACATGTGGTCAAGCCAATTATGGTGTGACATGGCCAGGAATGCAAAAGAGTTTCAGAGTTCAATAACATCAAACCGATAAAAAACATCAAATTGCTGTTGTTGGTTTTTTTTTTTTTTTTTCTCTCCCCAGAGACATATGCAGCTGTAACCTAAAACATTTCATGTGCATTAGCTAAACTGAGGCTTGTATGTGCTTCCGCTTTCCATATTCTTCAAAAAGCTTACGCCGTATGTCCTACACCTTCCCTATTCTACTTATGGAAAAAAATGAAACTGCCACTGCATTCGTTACGTAAGTTGAATAGGGAAGGCGTAGGACATACAGCATAAGCTTTTTGAAGAATACGGAAAGCGGAAGCACGTGCAAGG